>NW_020536745.1:0-21364 GCF_003426905.1 Ctenocephalides felis
ATCATATTTTTAACTCAATATCTATATTATTATTTGTGATTTTAGGTGCTGAAACCAATAAAAAAGTTAGCGCTATGAATATTTATTCATACAGGCTGATGATCCGTGATGGTAAAATAAACCACGTTTTGATGTGTCAACGACTTTTTCAACAGTTCGCTGTTGACAGTATGTCAAAATTGAGACTGAGCGATTAACATACATCCGCTTAAACCAACACCTTCGATCTGAGAAATACATCCATCTACGTGATGCTATTATTGCCGATGGTAATGCAAACAATGTGGGTAAAATGACAATTTTGCCGGCTACCTACATTGGAAGCCCGCGCCACATGCACGAATACGCACAAGACGCATTGACATACGTTAGAAAATATGGTCGCCCTGATCTATTCATTACATTCACATGTAACCCGCAATAGATAGAAATTAAGAAAGAATTGATACACGACCAAACACCAGGATATAGACATGATATTACTGGCAGAGTTTTTAAACAAAAATTGAAATCTTTGTTGAATTTCATAATAAAGCATCATGTATATGGCCAAGTACGTTGCTGGATGTACTCTGTTGAGTGGCAAAAGCGTGGTCTTCCACATGCGCACATCTTAGTCTAGTTAATTGACAAAATGAGGCCAGAAGATATTGATTCAGTCATATCAGCAGAGATTCCTAATAAAAATGTTGATCCAAATTTGCGTGCAATAATTACTAAACATATGATACATACTCTGTCAAGTCAATAAAATATATATGCAAATATATTAACAAAGGTAGTGACATGGTCATGTTCGCTGTTGCTAACATGTAACTAACAAGTAGAAGTTTCTGAGTATCAGATGAGTCGCTACGTAAGTAGCAATAAAGCAATTTGGAGAATTTTTTTTTTTCCCAATATATAAAAGACACCCATCTGTAGTCCATTTGGCAGTCCATTTAGAAAATGGACAAAGAGTATATTTTAACCCCGTTAATGCTGTTGATAGAGCGGCGCATCCACCTCCAACAACATTAACAAGTTTCTTTTCAATATAGTACATCCAAATAATGATGAATGTTATTACCTTAGGTTATTGCTGGTTAATGTTCCTGGATCGACATCATTTCAACAATTGAAAACAGTTGATGGACATCTTTGTGCGACTTACCGTAAAGCATGTCACATGTTGCAGTTGCTCAAAAACGATTCGCATTGGGATAATACGCTCAAGGATGCTATATATCCTCATTTTCGCATCAAGTGCGTACATTGTTTGCGATTATAATTTAACATGTTTTCCCTCAAATCCAAAAGATTTGTGGATCAAATACAGAGATGACATGTCTGAGGATATTTTACATAGTACGCGTTGTCAAACATTCAATCCAGCACTACAAATTACTGCAGAAATTTATAATAAATCTTTAATGATGATAGAGGATATATGTGTTTATTGATGCCGAATAAAATATTATCATGTTTGGGCCTGACAGCACCAAACCGTTGTGTACAAGATGCATTTCACCACGAGTTAAGAAGAGAGCAACAGTATGATATTAAAACATTGACCGAAATAGTTCGCACAACTGTTCCAAAGTTGAATGATCATCAAAGGATTGTATTATATATGGTTATATAAGGATTATATATGGTGATTTGATACAAGCTGTGAACAATTCCTGAAAAACATTCCTGTTATCATTGCTATTGGCAAAGATCAGATAGCAAAATAACGTAGCTCTAGCATTGGCATTATTAGGAATAGCAGCAACATTGTTAGAAGATGGACACACGGCACATTCAGCATTGAAGTTACCTCTTAATATGCAAATCAATGAAACGCCAGTTTGCAACATCAGAAAAACTAGCGCCATGGCCAAGATACTTCAGACACGCAAATTGATTATCTGGGACAAATGTACAATGGCCCACAAGAGATCACTGGAAGCACTGGACAAAACATTGAAAGATTTACGTGACAATCAAATATTTTTTTGGTGGGGCAATGATTTTGTTGTCAGGTAATTTTCGCCAAACTCTTCCAGTTATACCACGATCAACTGTTGCTGACGAACTAAACGCATGCCTAAAATCTTCAAATTTGTGGCGCCATGTTAAGAAACTCCAGTTAACAACGAACATGCGAGTGGTTTTGCAACAAGGTGAAACAGCGAAAGTGTTTTCAAAGCAGTTACTAAATATTGGAAATGGTAATGTCGCAGTTGATGCCTCGAACGTGTTAATAATATTTCCCGCAGATTTTTGCAGCTTCACAAACATATAGGAGGAGCTTATTCAATACGCATTGAAATATAAACGAACAATTTCACGATCTCAATTGGTTGAGCGAACGAGCAATATTGGCGGGAAAAACAAAGATGATGATTTCAATGCAACAATACATAGTTTACTTCCAGGGGAATGCTTTACTTATAAATCTGTAGACACCGCTACAAATCAGGATGACATACTCAACTATCCTACAGAATTTCTAAATTCATTAGAATTGCCTGGGCTGCCGCCACATAATTTACAATTGAAAGTAAGATCAGTTGTCATCATGCTACGTAATTTAAATCAGCCCATACTATGCAATGATACAAGATTGTTATAAAAAAGCTAATGAATGATGTAATTGTGGCAAAAATCATTAAAGAAAAATACAGGGAGAAGATGTATTGATCCCGCAAATTCCTATGATCCCAACGGATTTACCATTTGATTTCAGACGTTTATAATTTTGAATACGCTTCGCTTTTGCAATGAGCATCAATAAATCGCAAGGATAGTCGCTGCAGGTTTGCGGTATCAACTTAGAATTTCCATGTTGCGCACACGGCCAATTATACGTCGCGTATTCGCGCGTCGGGAAACCATCATTCATATTCATTTACGCACCGCAAAAAAAGACCAAAAATATTGTCTACAAAAAGCTTTATATTGATTCCAAAACATTCGATTCATAAGATGTATGAAAGATGTATAAATATTTTATATATGAAATATAAAAAAATAGGTATTTTTTAGGATTAAATATAGTATATCTGAAATCTTCGCATTGATTCTATTCATAACCAAACGTGTTAATTATTTCATATACAAGATTTAATTAAATTTTATTAATGATTACACAGGTCAACAAAGAAAATGGTGCAAACGATTTTAATGCTGTTTTTAAGTATATTTGGGGCGCTGATTTCAAAAATGACATTGGTTTTTTTCTATGAGCTTTAGTTTTCAAGATACGATATATATGATATATTTTACGATATTAGGTGCGCAACTAAGTTCTCGCTGTTTTTTCGATGAAATGTAACTTTATTATAAAAAAAATGCATCAATTGAGTTCGATACAGTTCTCCAGTGATGGTTTCACTCAGTTTCAACAGCTCATAACAAATAACACCGACCTGGTTCCACCATATGTAGAGCATAACCTTCGCAGTAAATATTCGGCCAAACCGAGATTTTCTCGTCTTTGGAATGCTGTAATGTATTCATTTTTTATCACCTGTCACGATGTGATGAAAAACCTCTTCTTTTCTCGCCGCTGGAGCAGTTGTTTACAGGCGAAAAAACGACGCTCGACGTCTCTTGGCTTCAACTCACAAGAAACCGAAGTTTCTTGCTTCTAAATCATCCCCGGCGCATGCTATAGCTTGGAAATGGTTTGATGGGTAACTCCTAATTCTAAAGCAAGATCTTCTTGAGTTTGGCACGAATCCTCTTCGAACAAGGCCTTCAATTTAGCGTTTTTGAAGGTTTTGGCCTTCTTTCACGAGGGTGGTCGTCAACATCAAAATCACCATTTTTGAAGCGACAAAACCCTTCACGACATGTTGTTTCGCTCAGAGCAACATTTCCGTAGGTCTCAATGCACTTGAGTTCCCGTTTTTTTTTTGAATGAAAGACAAAAATCAACACTCCTAGCAAATCACGATTGTTTGGCATAAAATTGGACATATTCACTTAACCAGAAGTATATAATGCAAAAACAAAATGTGTCACAGCAGTTTGTTTACTTACTCTAAGCTTGCTTCAAGACGTTTTGGATTTGTCAAAATCGACCAACCCTTACTGATAGAGCCATATACTGACAAACATCGAGAACTTAGTTGCGCACCTATATAAGGAACAAAAGTACAAAAGAGTAATACAATTCCGAATGTTATTTTAATGAGATAAGACTACTCGTACATACAAACTTACAAGACCCATTCGGCCTTAGTTGGAACATTAGTGGACACTGTGAAAAGTTCTTTTTCGTGACGACCTCGAATGGACCTGGTTTCGGCAACTTCTGTGTATCTCAAAAACTAGAGCTGATACAAAAAATGGTTTGCAGATTTGAAATCAGCACGAAAAATACTATAGAATCAGCTCTAACATTTGAGGCACCAAAAAAAAAACTTTTTTTGTTGGCCTGTGTTATTTATGTGATACGAAGTTCACCGGGTCAGCTAGTATATTAAATATATTATATATATATATATATATATATATATTTATATATATATATATATATATATATATATATATATATATATATATATATATATATATATATTCTATGGGGTTTTATAGTGTGTACTGTTAAAGGTTTGTTTTTTTATTTAAATCAAATAGTTTTATGAATGCCATTTCCACAAAAATTAATATTAATCGTATTTCATCTAGAATGAACTTGGTTCAAGAGATTTCAAAACATCATGCAAAAATTCATGATGGTTTTTTTTACCGCAGATACTATACATTAGTTCTTTTTGAATTTGTTATACTGTTTAAAAGATTGCAATTTCCAATACGTATATCTTATGGTATAAAACACAAAGGCAAAGACAATCGGTGAATTTTTGTGTGATAAATTTGAAAAATCAATGTTTTAGTCGTGAATAAATAAAAAAATATTTGTTTATACATCTACATCTACAAGGATGACTAAAAATATTGTATAACCTCTGCCATTAAAATAAATAGACTTATTGGAAATAAGTTTTTTTTATAAATAGTAGTGCATAATTTTATTATACAATTTTATTGAACATATTTCAATATTTGTTTGTTTGATATATGTTAATTGTTTTACGTGGCTGATTTGAATTTCACAGTATAATTAAAGAGTTAAGTGTAGGATCTGAGACACATTTAAGCTCATACTACCGAATCGGTTTAAAAAAACGAAAAACTGTTCGAAAGATATTAGTTGGAAATAATACTGATTAGTTTTAGGTAAAAATTTACCGAGCATTTTTCTTGTAATTAACTGTCAAAAAAAATTAAGCCAATTTTTATGAAACTTTTTTTATCAATATATATCATGGTTTTATAGAACTTACTGAAATATAACGGCATTACGACAAGTAGTTTAATTTTAAAAATTCATCAAAGTTTGAGAAAATGAGTAGTTTTTTTGACGTTTGTTAAAATTAAAATTAGATGACGTTACTGTGGTTGTTGAACATGTCTGGCAATATGATACTAGTAGACAGAGTGAGACAATTGCCAAATACATTGATACTTACATACATGTTACATTACATCACACAAACATGTAAGTATTTACTTAGAGTTTCTCTAAACTTCCAAAAGTGTTATAAAAATATATAAATCAATAAAAAGATATCTCTATCTTTATAAAAATGTATTAAAATATATGATTATCAAAACTACAAAATGTCATGACATCAATATTTGTTTCTCACAACTGTCTACTAGATTCCCATAATGTCTAAGATATATCTTCAGCATGTTAGAATAAAGCTGCGTTGCTTTAATATTCTTTAATCTCTATAAAAACGCAGATAGTTATTAAACAACGCATAAAGAAATACTTATTTCATAATTTGACTTATCATGTGATTGTGTTTGAAAAACTTCATGCAATTAAAATTAACATATATTCATTGACTGCTAGTTTTTTTTTACTTTTTTGGTCGCCATCTTAGAACAGCTGTAATATCTGTTTTACCTATAAAAATATTTTCCATTTTAATAACTTCAAAGATTTATAGAAGCTACGAATAATTGAAAAATTATTTCAATATACTTACTTTCTTACACGGCACAAATGTTTCATTTATTTTATTATTATCATTATTATTATTTACATAGGATAGGGTACAATTTTCTTTCACGCTTTGACGTGTATGTGACGAACGCATACAATTAAATATCACTCGCATGACCAATTGACAAACAGTTCGGGCGTAACGAGCTTCCGTTGCATTTTCACAGATTTATTCCCTAGTCGCGCCTAAAAAGTTTTACTTCAATAATTTTTCTTACACTTTATTTTTAGCAATCAAAATGTACATTATTTCTATAAGCTGAACTAATAACTAGTATAGGTATTGTGATTAAGATAAGTTCCAGTGAAATTATCTCATTATGTGATAAGGACGTGATACCTTGTGATCAGGTTCTCATCAGCTTCGTTCTCAGCCTAGGTCATAAGAAATTGTTTGCTAACTTGGATATGGTCGCTTCCTAATTTACTCAGATCGTTCGGGATCACCATTCGAATTTGATAAACTTAATTGAAATTGACTTGAGATCTTCTAGCCATTTTTTTTAAGTTTTCTAGTTGGGATGTTCTGTACAATATGTTGCATGTTAGAATTATTATGTTGATAACTTTTTGAGTGTTACCTATTTCTGAGCTTATTTATAATTTCGCATACATGTCGATTTTCAGGTCATTATGAATAATTTTGTTGTTTACATATCATGATGTATTAACGATGGATCATAGTATCTCATTTTGTGTTTTTTGCATCATGTTAATAGTAGAGGCGCTTACACACCCCCACTGTTGTATACTGCAAGTTCAAATAAAAATACCGGTCTTATAAATCAGTAATTTTTTGCGACACTTTGGACGTTAGTTCCCTATGTGCGAAGGCATGGAAGGGGAACTCAAATTGACGTTGAAATTGAAGCTCAAAATGACCACTACGGGATGCTACTATAACCGAAATAGTGAACAAATGAGCGTAAAATATTATTTCATTTCAAATATAAATAACTTAAATAAAAATGAAACACCGAAGTGCATTGTAAAAGCAACAGTATGAAAAGCGAGTGTAAATTCTATAAATTTTTACAGCCAAATGGAAATTAAATCAACGTTAACATTGGATAGCTGCTGTTTAGAAGGATAGACTAAGTATCATAACCTTATTGTTATGGGAGTATTATAAATTGTTGTAAAATTGTTATGTTTAGGAAAAAGAAAATTTTGAAGTCAATAAATTGTTATATTTTCAAAATTTAATGATTAAAAGCAAAAAAAGAATATTTTGCAAATAGTTTAATATTAATGCTGAAATATTAAAAACTACAAATTTATTATATTAAATTAACTACATATAATTTAATTACATAAAATTATAGATTGATTTTAATTGAATGATTAAAAGAAAAATAAAAGTTATCACAGGGCAATTGTTTTTATTTTGCAAACAGTTTAATTAATACAATGCTGAAATAATGAAAAATATATATTCTGAAGCATTGATGAATCATTGTGGGTCCCAAGCCGTATGATAGTATTTGTAGTGACCTTTTCATTGGATGCAAAAAATCAGAAGAAGTGTTGACTCCTATCCACTTTTCAACACTCTTGCCTTCAATTTACAAGACTCGAAAAGTTAATGTAGTTTTTTTCCCTTGGTCATAATTTAGGTCTGCAATTTTATGTGATGGGTGATGGACTCAAATCATGTCTATTTTATTTATTCTATTGATAAAATATTTTTATCATTATGTATTATAATTTTTATTAAGAACTATTCCAAGGTTATGACATAAGTCTTCACACCGTCTTAAATCTTACATTGGTTCAGAGAAGTCATCAAATTTATTGTCTCTAACACCTATTTTGAATTTAACGGATCATTTAATTACCTAATTTTAGGCACTCCAATGTAGAAATTTTCTTGCAAATATATTTAATAAATCTTCTATTTCCGATATGTAGACGATATTATTACTTGTATTCCGGAAGAATACATTAGCATTGTTACTGATAATTTTAACAATTTTAATAAAAAACTACAGTTCACTGTGGAATTGAAGAATATGAATTTGATTAGCTTTTTAGACATCAGGCTAATACGTACAAATGACCACCGACTCATTACTAACTAGTACCAGAAACCAACTAGCTCTAAACGATACATAAATTACCACTCATACTACCCTCTTAAAATAAAAATAGCAACAATAATAAATTTAACAGACCACGCCATACTACTATCTGATAAAAATTTCTGGGACACCAACATTGACCTGGTAATAAGCACACTAAAAAATATTTCTTACCCTACAAACGTAATTAACTCAGTCAAAAATAACAGACGCAAGTACATTTTCAACAAACAAAACGACCTCACCGACCATGAAAGCCGTTTAGCCTTGGACTCATATACTGGTGTCATTTGCCTACCGCCTGCAAGATTTATATTTTTCGTGGAAAAAGATCATTTTACAATGTGGCTTTTTGTAGGTACGTAACTGCGATACAACCATTAGTTCAATTTTTACACAAATTAAATTTAAGTTTAATTCTGACCGCCACAGAAACTTGGTATATCAGATTAATTGCTCTAATTGCAAACTTTTTTATATCGGAGAAACTAGCAAAAACCTGAGTAAACGTCTTCATCCACATAAAAATAACTAAAAAAATCCTAAGTAATTTAAGACAATGTTAACTGATCATATTAAATTAAACCATAATATAGATTTTTTCAACCCTAAAACTTATATTTTGAAGAGAAAGTAATTAAAAAAGATTCACTGAGGGGTTGTTTTGCAATTGCATAACGACACAGTCATAAACAAGCGTTTTGACAATACGGCCTTGAACAAAACAAACACATAGTTTCTTAATAACGTGTCAAAATTTCTTAAAAAATGACAAGATCCCATCGCTTTTTAAATTTTGCGTAAAATTTGAACACATGCTAAAAACAGCTTTAAGAAAAAATGTGAAATTTCTATCTTAAACTTCGAACAGTAAATACATAGTTTCGACAACTATGTTTGTTTAGTTATCATGTTTATTTGTGTGTTTTACCATCTGTGATGTTAAAAAATATATATTTTATCAATGTGCACATACTCATACCATGGATTAATAATGGTTTCATATGTTATATTAGGATACAAAATTGTGTTTTTTATTATTATTATTGAAATTGATTAGATTATATTTCTTACATATTTTTTATTTAGTTTTCATTTTTATTGTTAAATTGATTACCACTGAATGGAGGCTAAGATGCTAGCCGAAACGTATGGATTTTAAATAAATAAATTTCTAAGAACTCTCATACTATTTTGATTGATGTAACGCCCGACTTTTTAACTCAAATTAAACATATCATATTAACATCAAATTCAAGACTATTCAATATATATATATATATATATATATATATATATATATATATTTTTTTATTATAATTTTGATGTTGAAATATGTGATATTCAGTTTTCAGGGCAATACATCAATTAAAAAATTTGTATGACTTTAAAACATTTTTATTTATTCCATACGTTTCGACACATTGTTTTGTGTCATCTTCAGTGGACTCTAGATTGAAAGAACAGATAGAAATTATTAAATAAAACTAATATATAAGAAGTGATATGGTATGAACTTACATGTAATTGAATTAATCCTAATTATTTCATATTATAAATGTTCACAATGCACAATCCTAATTATTTCATATTATAAATGTTTACAATGCACTAAAAAACCAATCCTTGTCATTTTAAGTTGAACATATATAAATTTTTGACTGAGTTTTTTATGAATTTGTAAAGTACATCACGCCGTACATTTCTGTGTTCCGATGCGTGGGTGACGACTGAATGTACGTCAATGTGCGAACCACATGTTGAGGAATAAGGTACAAGGCAAACGAACTGACCAAAGAATTTAAGATTTGACAACGCGAGAGGGTACATAGTATAGTGAAATATAAAAACATGACAATTGTGAGAGTGGACATAATTGGTAAAATTGAGATAAAAATTAAAAGAAAAAGAAAAGAAAAATTGGCATTAAAATTAAAATAATTAAACGTCGATCATGGTAGGTAACTATTTTAAAGGTATGAATTTCGAGACATTGTTTAAGACTACTTGGTAATTCTCGCACAGTGAGGAAGTATCCAATCTTTTGTTTAAACTATTTTTATAAAGGTGTATCAGACAAGATTCTGAAAAGCGTCTCTGAGATGTATTCGATTCGTGATATAAAATTGTGGCCACATCAAAATTGAAAATATGATTGAAACTTTGTATGTGGTTAGTTATCATTGTTTGATTTTGATTTTTATTTTTGGAATTGTTATAATGTTGTCTAAGACGTTTTTTTAGATGTTGTCCAGTTTCGCCAATATAAGTGGCCTCACAATTTGTACAGTCAATTTTATACACGATGTTAGAAATACGATCTAAACTTGTCGGTGATTTTAAGTTCGAAAATAAAAAGTTAAGAGTCTGATCAATATTGCAAACTAAACGCAAATCCGCGAATTCAATTAGTTTTTTCCAAATAGGAAAGAGATTTTTAATGTAAGGGAAACAAATAGTGCCAACAAACTTATTTTCTTCTTTTTTTCTGGGACTCTGAGAAGGATGATTATGTTTTGTGTTAAGGACGGAAAGTCTGTTGTTAATTACTATTTTTGGTACCCCCATGGGATCGCCTATCTCACCTGCTCTTGCTGAACTCTCTTTACAACATCTTGAAAAAAACGTTTTTAAACTATCTAATGTTGAATTTTTCCTTTACTACAGATATGTTGATGATATAATTACTTGCATTCCTAAAAATAACTTTGATTCTTTACTAAAAAATTTTAACTCCTTTAATAAACACCTAACATTTTAGATGTAAATATCATAAAAACTCCAGAAAATAAATTTATTACTAACTGGTACCAGAAATCAACGTGGTCTGGCAGATATCTCAATTTCCATTCTTATCATCCCACTAACATGAAAATCGGTACCATTATCAATTTAGTTGATCATGCTATTCTCTTGTCAGATAAAAAATTTTGGCCTTTTAACCTATCTCTAATCCACAGAACCCTATTAAATAATTGCTATCCTCCACACCTTATAAAATCAGTAATTAACAACAGACTTTCCATCCTTAACACAAAACATAATCATCCTTCCCTCGAGTCCCAGAAAAAAGAAGAAAATAAGTTTGTTGGCACTATTTGTCTCCCTTACATTAAAAATCTCTTTCCTATTTGGAAAAAACTATTTGAATTCGCAGATTTGCGTTTAGTTTGCAATATTGATCAGACTCTTAACTTTTTATTTTCGAACTTAAAATCACCGACAAGTTTAGATCGTATTTCTAACATCGTGTATAAAATTGACTGTACAAATTGTGAGGCCACTTATATTGGCGAAACTGGACAACATCTAAAAAAACGTCTTAGACAACATTATAACAATTCCAAAAATAAAAATCAAAATCAAACAATGATAACTGACCACATACAAAGTTTCAATCATATTTTCAATTTTGATGTGGCCACAATTTTATATCACGAATCGAATACATCTCAGAGACGCTTTTCAGAATCTTGTCTGATACACCTTTATAAAAATAGTTTAAACAAAAGATTGGATACTTCCTCACTGTGCGAGAATTACCAAGTAGTCTTAAACAATGTCTCGAAATTCATACCTTTAAAATAGTTACCTATCATGATCGACGTTTAATTATTTTAATTTAATGCCAATTTTCCTTTTCTTTTTCTTTTATTTTTATCTCAATTTTACCAATTATGTCCACTCTCACAATTGTCATGTTTTTATATTTCACTATATGTACCCTCTCGCGTTGTCAAATCTTAAATTCTTTGGTCAGTTCGTTTGCCTTGTACCTTATTCCTCAACATGTGGTTCGCACATTGACGTACATTCAGTCGTCACCCACGCATCGGAACACAGAAATGTACGGCGTGATGTACTTTACAAATTCATAAAAAACTCAGTCAAAAATTTATATATGTTCAACTTAAAATGACAAGGATTGGTTTTTTAGTGCATTGTAAACATTTATAATATGAAATAATTAGGATTGTGCATTGTGAACATTTATAATATGAAATAATTAGGATTAATTCAATTACATGTAAGTTCATACCATATCACTTCTTATATATTAGTTTTATTTAATAATTTCTATCTGTTCTTTCAATCTAGAGTCCACTGAAGATGACACAAAACAATGTGTCGAAACGTATGGAATAAATAAAAATGTTTTAAAGTCATACAAATTTTTTTAATTGATGTATTGCCCTGAAAACTGAATATCATATATATATATATATATATATATATATATATATATATATATATTCTATGGGGTTTTATAGTGTATATATATATGGGTATTTATAGTATATATATATATATATATATATATATTATATATATATATATATTCTATGGGGTTTTATAGTGTGTACTGTTAAAGGTTTGTTTTTTTATTTAAATCAAATAGTTTTATGAATGCCATTTCCACAAAAATTAATATTAATCGTATTGCATCTAGAATGAACTTGGTTCAAGAGATTTCAAAACATCATGCAAAAATCCATGATGGTTTTTTTTACCGCAGATACTATACATTAGTTCTTTTTGAATTTGTTATACTGTTTAAAAGATTGCAATTTCCAATACGTATATCTTATAGTATAAAACACAAAGGCAAAGACAATCGGTGAATTTTTGTGTGATAAATTTGAAAAATCAATGTTTTAGTCGTGAATAAATAAAAAAATATTTGTTTATACATCTACATCTACAAGGATGACTAAAAATATTGTATAACCTCTGCCATTAAAATAAATAGACTTATTGGAAATAATTTTTTTTATAAATAGTAGTGCATAATTTTATTATACAATTTTATTGAACATATTTCAATATTTGTTTGTTTGATATATGATAATTGTTTTACGTGACTGATTTGAATTTCACAGTATAATTAAAGAGTTAAGTGTAGGATCTGAGACACATTTAAGCTCATACTACCGAATCGGTGTAAAAAACACGAAAAACTGTTCGAAAGATATTAGTTGGAAAAAATACTGATTAGTTTTAGGTAAAAATTTACCGAGCATTTTTCTTGTAATTAACTGTCAAAAAAAATTAAGCCAATTTTTATGAAACTTTTTTATCAATATATATGGTTTTATAGAACTTACTGAAATATAACGGCATTACGACAAGTAGTTTAATTTTAAAAATTCATCAAAGTTTGAGAAAATGAGTAGTTTTTTTGACGTTTGTTAAAATTAAAATTAGATGATTTACTTGGTATAACGATAGATTACTTGGTCTTAATGAACATACTAAACCATTAACGTCCTACGAAAACTGGTTCAATTGTAAAAGTTATTGATTTGTGAAAATTTGCTTTTATAAAATACTCCGAGTTAACGTGTTCGTTCGTTTTCAATTATGTAAACTTTGTTTAACAATAAGGTAGTTTTGCGTAAAATTGACCATTTAACTGAAAATAGCTAAAATTTCATTTTTTGAACTTTAACCCTGTGCCAATTTTTAAGCTCGCATCGGGACGATGAAGTCTTTTGAGATTTGTTTTCTAATTGTATGTTGAATAATTTTACCAAGTTACAGCCTATAAATTTAAATTTCCCGGGCTAATTCTGCCATTTTTTGACTTCCCGATGGAGAAGTTTCTTTTCATCAAAAAATTGGATTCGCTAAATTTATGTTTTCTCGACGTTTCAAGCCCTTCTGTATCGAATGAAACCAAATTGGAAAAAGTGTGTATTTCTCAGTTTTGTGCGAGGATCGGCCGAACCGTTTTTTTGTAAATCGCTGAAAAGTGAAAAAAATCCACGTTTTAACCTGCAATTTTGAATCGATTTTAAAAATTCGAAAACCGTTCGAAAGATATTGGTTGGGAATCGTGCTGAAAAATTTTTGGTAAAGGTCGGACAAACCGTTTACTTGTAATAAAGTGTTAAAAATTTTTTTTTTACAATTTTTATGAATTTTTTTGATGGTAGATACCATAGTCTTTTAGATCATACTAAAATATTACGGCTCTGCGGCAAGTCGTTCAATTTTAAAGATTCGTCAAAGTTTGCAAAAATTAGTATTGTTTTTGTGACGTTTGTCAAAATTAGAACTTTCATCGACCCTTTCTCAAAAACGCTTGAACCGATTTCAAAAATTTAAAAGCCAATCGATGTATATATATCATGGTCTTATAGAACTTACTGAAATATTACGGCCTTACGACAAGTAGTTTAATTTTTAAAATTTATCAAAGTTTGGGGAATTGAGTGGTTTTCTTGACGTTTATTGAAAATAAAATTAGACGATTTACTTGGAATAAAGATAGAGTACTTGGTCTTAGTGAACATACTAAACCATTTAAGTCCTACGAATATTGGTTCAATTATAAAAAAAAGATTGATTTGCGAAAAAATTTTATATGGGGTACTTTGATTAGGCGTGAACAGGATTTTTTGATGAACCCATAAACTTTCTAGTATATAGTTTGCTGTGAACAATAAACCAAAAAAAATATAGTGTAGGTTGTTTAAAAAAATCGGAACTTTTGAACATCGGTTCAGGACAACGTCTATCGGGTCAGCTAGTATACATATACATATATATATATGATATTCAGTTTTCAGGGCAATACATCAATTAAAAAATTTGTATGACTTTAAAACATTTTTATTTTTTCCATACGTTTCGACACATTGTTTTGTGTCATAGGATGGATGATCCTTCTCAGAGTCTCAGAAAAAAGAAGAAAATAAGTTTATTGGCACTATTTGTCTCCCTTACATTAAAAATCTCTTTCCTATTTGGAAAAAACTGTTTGAATTCGCGGAATTGCGTTTAGTTTGCAATATTGATCAGACCCTTAACTTTTTATTTTCGAACTTAAAATCACCGACAAGTTTAGATCGTATTTCTAACATCGTGTATAAAATTGACTGTACAAATTGTGAGGCCACTTATATTGGCAAAACTGGACAACATCTAAAAAAACGTCTTAGACAATATTATAATAATTCCAAAAATAAAAATCAAAATCAAACAATGATAACTGACCACATACAAAGTTTCAATCATATTTTCAATTTTGATGTGGCCACAATTTTATATCACGAATCGAATACATCTCAGAGACGCTTTTCAGAATCTTGTCTGATACACCTTTACAAAAATAGTTTAAACAAAAGATTGGATACTTCCTCACTGTGCGAGAATTACCAAGTAGTCTTAAACAATGTCTCTAAATTCATACCTTTAAAATAGTTACCTATCATGATCGACTTTTAATTATATTAATTTTAATGCCAATTTTTCTTTTTCTTTTTTTTTCTTTTAATTTTATCTCAATTTTACAAATTATGTCCACCCTCACAATTGTCATCTTTTTATATTTCACTATATGTACCCTCTCGCGTTGTCAAATCTTAAATTCTTTGGTCAGTTCGTTTGCTTGGTACCTAACCCTCAACACGTGGTTCGCACATTGACGTACATTCAGTCGTCACCTGTGCATCGGAGCACAGAAATGTACGGCGTGATGTACTTTACAAATTCATAAAAAATCTCATTCAAAAATTTATATATTGTTCAATTTAAAATGACAAGGATTGGTTTTTTGTTGCGTTGTGAACAGTTATAATATGAAATAATTAGGATTGTGCATTGTGAACATTTATAATGTGAAATAATTAGGATTAATTCAATTACATGTAAGTTCATACCATATCACTTCTTATATTTTAGTTTTATTTAATAATTTCTATCTGTTCTTTCAATCTAGAGTCCACTGAAGATGACACAAAGCAATGTGTCGAAACGTATGGAAAAAATAAAAATGTTTTAAAGTCATACAAATTTTTAATTGATGTATTGCCCTGAAAACTGAATATCACATATTTCAACATCAAAATTATAATAAAAAAATTTAATATATAATATATATATATATATATATATATATATATATATATTTGAATAGTCTTGAATTTGATGTTAATATGATATGTTTAATTTGAGTTAAAAAGTCGGGCGTTACATCAATCAAAATAGTATGAGAGTTCTTAGAAATTTATTTATTTAAAATCCATACGTTTCGGCTAGCATTTTAGCATCCATTCAGTGGTAATCAATTTAACAATAAAAATGAAAACTAAATAAAAAATATGTAAGAAATATAATCTAATCAAATTCAATAATAATAATAAAAAAACAATTTTGTATCCTAATATAACATATGAAAAAAAAGTTTGCAATTAGAGCAATTAATCTGATATACCAAGTTTCTGTGGCGGTCAGAATTAAACTTAAATTTAATTTGTATAAAATTTAACTAAGGGTTGTATCGCAGTTACGTACCTACAAAAAGCCACATTGTAAAATGATCTTTTTCCACGAAAAATATAAATCTTTTACAGGCGGTAGGCAAATGACACTAGTATATGAGTCCAAGGCTAAACGGCTTTCATGGTCGGTGAGGTCGTTTTGTTTGTTGAAAATGTACTTGCGTCTGTTATTTTTGACTGAGTTAATTACGTTTGTAGGGTAAGAAATATTTTTTAGTGTGCTTATTACCAGGTCAATGTTGGTGTCCCAGAAATTTTTATCAGATAGTAGTATGGCGTGGTCTGTTAAATTTATTATTGTTGCTATTTTTATTTTAAGAGGGTAGTATGAGTGGTAATTTATGTATCGTTTAGAGCTAGTTGGTTTCTGGTACTAGTTAGTAATGAGTCGGTGGTCATTTGTACGTATTAGCCTGATGTCTAGAAAGCTAATCAAATTCATATTCTTCAATTCCACAGTGAACTGTAGTTTTTTATTAAAATTGTTAAAATTATCAGTAACAATGCTAATGTATTCTTCCGGAATACAAGTAATAATATCGTCTACATATCGGAAATAGAAGATTTATTAATTATATTTGCAAGAAAATTTCTACATTGGAGTGCCTAAAATTAGGTAATTAAATGATCCGTTAAATTCAAAATAGGTGTTAGAGACAATAAATTTGATGACTTCTCTGAACCAATGTAAGATTTAAGACGGTGTGACAACTTATGTCATAACCTTGGAATAGTTCTTAATAAAAAATATAATACATAATGATAAAAATATTTTATCAATAGAATAAATAAAATAGACATGATTTGAGTCCATCACCCATCACATAAAATTGCAGACCTAAATTATGACCTAGGGAAAAAAACTACATTAACTTTTCGAGTCTTGTAAATTGAAGGCAAGAGTGTTGGAAAGTGGATAGGAGTCAACACTTCTTCTGATTTTTCGCATCCAATGAACAGGTCACTACAAATACTATCATACGGCTTGGGAACCCACAATGATTCATCAATGCTTCAAAATATATATTTTTCATTATTTCAGCATTGTATTAATTAAACTGTTTGCAAAATAAAAACAATTGCCCTGTGATAACTTTTATTTTTCTTTTAATCATTCAATTAAAATCAATCTATAATTTTATGTAATTAAATTATATGTAATTAATTTAATATAATAAATTTGTAGTTTTCAATATTTCAGCATTAATATTAAACTATTTGCAAAATATTCTTATTTTGCTTTTAATCATTAAATTTTGAAAATATAACAATTTATTGACTTCAAAATTTTCTTTTTCCTAAACATAACAATTTTACAACAATTTATAATACTCCCATAACAATAAGGTTATGATACTTAGTCTATCCTTCTAAACAGCAGCTATCCAATGTTAACGTTGATTTAATTTCCATTTGGCTGTAAAAATTTATAAATTTACACTCGCTTTTCATACTGTTGCTTTTACAATGCACTTCGGTGTTTCATTTTTATTTAAGTTATTTATATTTGGAATGAAATAATATTTCACGCTCATTTGTTCACTATTTCGGTTATAGTAGCATCCCGTAGTGGTCATTTTGAGCTTCAATTTCAACGTCAATTTGAGTTCCCCTTCCATGCCTTTGCACATAGGGAACTAACGTCCAAAGTGTCGCAAAAAATTACTGATTTATAAGACCGGTATTTTTATTTGAACTTGCAGTATACAACAGTGGGGGTGTGTAAGCGCCTCTACTATTAACATGATGCAAAAAACACAAAATGAGATACTATGATCCATCGTTAATACATCATGATATGTAAACAACATAATTATTCATAATGACCTGAAAATCGACATGTATGCGAAATTATAAATAAGCTCAGAAATAGGTAACACTCAAAAAGTTATCAACATAATAATTCTAACATGCAACATAAAGTACAGAACATCCCAACTAGAAAATTTAAAAAAAATGGCTAGAAGATCTCAAGTCAATTTCAATTAAGTTTATCAAATTCGAATGGTGACCCCGAACGATCTGAGTAAATTAGGAAGCGACCATATCCAAGTTAGCAAACAATATCTTATGACCTAGACTGAGAACGAAGCTGATGAGAACCTGATCACAAGGTATCACGTCCTTATCACATAATGAGATAATTTCACTGGAACTTATCTTAATCACAATACCTAGTTATTAATTCAGCTTATAGAAATAATGTACATTTTTGATTGCTAAAAATAAAGTGTAAGAAAAATTATTGAAGTAAAACTTTTTAGGCGCGACTAGGGAATAAATCTGTGAAAATGCAACGGAAGCTCGTTACGCCCGAACTGTTTGTCAATTGGTCATGCGAGCGATATTTAATTGTATGCGTTCGTTACATACACGTCAAAGCGTGAAGCACATTGTTCGGAATGTCACTAGATTTTAAGGTTAAATAGTAGTACAAATCTTGAGTTAATAAAAAATTCCTGTATCAGAAGAAAATTGTACCCTATCCTATGTAAATAATAATAATGATAATAATAAAATAAATGAAACATTTGTGCCGTGTAAGAAAGTAAGTATATTGAAATAATTTTTCAATTATTCGTAGCTTCTATAAATCTTTGAAGTTATTAAAATGGAAAATATTTTTATAGGTAAGACAGATATTACAGCTGTTCTAAGATGGCGACCAAAAAAGTAAAAAAAAAACTAGCAGTCAATGAATATATGTTAATTTTAATTGCATGAAGTTTTTCAAACACAATCACATGATAAGTCAAATTATGAAATAAGTATTTCTTTATGCGTTGTTTAATAACTATCTGCGTTTTTATAGAGATTAAAGAATATTAAAGCAACGCAGCTTTATTCTAACATGCTGAAGATATATCTTAGACATTATGGGGAATCAAGTAGACAGTTGTGAGAAACAAATATTGATGTCATGACATTTTGTAGTTTTGATAATCATATATTTTAATACATTTTTATAAACATAGAGATATCTTTTTATTAATTTATATATTTTTATAACAATTTTGGAAGTTTAGAGAAACTCTAAGTAAATACTTACATGTTTGTGTGATGTAATGTAACATGTATGTAAGTATCAATGTATTTGGCAATTGTCTCACTCTGTCTACTAGTATCATATTGCCAGACATGTTCAACAACCACAGAAACGTCTGGCAAGTTAATTTTATGTTTTTGACCATTAATGAACAGAATATTAAAATTACATACGGACTAAAATAGTTTGAATTTAAAAAAAATAATAAAAAAAAATGGCGTCTGGCGAATCTAGCAGCGCTCAAAATGCTTGGCAACAAAAAATGTGAGTCTGGTGAACCTATTCAATGTCAAAAAATTCAAACCTGGACTGATTAAATAGCTATAAACTAGCTGTAAGTGGAATTTTGTCTTGAGGCCATTAAGGCATCGTGCCTTAAGGCTTTTTTCCAAATTACAAAGAAATGGCTCGGCTGAACGGCGCACAAAACCGAGAAACGATAATCCTCATCGAGATACATCACATTGCATTTAAATTTCTGAAATCGGTTCAGGCGTTTTTGAGAAAAAGGTCTAATTTTGACAAATGCAAAAAAAATTAGTATCGTTTTTATGGAAACATAAACTTCTCCTTCGGGATGTTAATAATAAATATATCGGCGTTTGGCACATATTTAGCAGCGCCCAAAATGTCTGGCAACACAAAATGTGAGTCTGGTGAACCTATTCAAAGTCAAAAAAATAAAAATTAACTGACTAAAATCATTCACTCGCCAACCGTCGTAGAGGTCGGATCGTAAAATCAAATTATAAGTTAGTGCAGTGACGTTACATGTTTACCTGCAGTGTAGTGCTATTGACAAAATTTCTATTGTTACAGTTTGATAAAATTTTATTTATAATAAATAAACTAAAGTGATAAACAATATCACTGTGAATATAATCGTATCGTTTAAGTGATTAAGATTACCTACGGGCAGACAAATGCAACGAACTCGGAACGTACGTTTCTAATGCCATACACACATTATATAACATTGATAACATAAATAATGAAGTCGCTTCTGTAATCGAAAACACAAGTGAAAAAAAATCAGTAGATAACATAAAAACCAAAAATGAACCAGGATCAGTAAAAACACTGAAAAAAATATCAAAATTAACGCAAAAGCAATTGCAAAATAATGAAAACAAACACGATTCAAACAGACGACACAAATAAAATCTAAAACATTTATACTCAAGGCGACCTACCATTACATAATACGTGCGACGTTCAAAACAACATGTCTATCAGAGTCGAATCCGGCAACGAGTGGACAATTGTGAACAACAGGAGATACAAAAATGATGATGCAGAATGTTCTACTTCTATAATACTACACCTCAAACAAAGACTACGAAGGAATACTAGTTAAACACTACTCCAACCAATAATTATTATGAAGTTCTAAACAATGGCTGCCCCACAACCTGTTGAAATTAGACCTCCACCAATAGTCATACATTACGTTGGAGACATAAAACCGCTTGTTAACGTTTTGGAAAGTGAAGCACAAAACTCTTACAGATTAAAAATTGTTAGTAACACCCAGGTGAAAGTTAACTTAAATAATAGTAAACTTTATAACAAAATATTAAATATCTTAAAAGAAAAAGACACTAAAATTCATTCATTCCAAGAAAAAAGCAAACGCGCTTTCAAAGCAATTATCAAAAATCTCTATCACAGCACCGACCCAGATTTAATTGGGAATGACTTAAAAAAACTGGGACACAAAGTAGTGACAACATCTCACCTCTAAGAAGCAGAATATCGAAGTATCCACTTAATATTTTTACAGTGGACCTAGAACAGAAAAATAACAGCAAAGATATATAGAAGATTAAATTCTTATACATAAATAAAATAGAAATAGAAACCAACGTTTTACTCGAGAAATTGTACAGAATTCACGCTG
>NW_020536746.1:0-37039 GCF_003426905.1 Ctenocephalides felis
TCATTAGACATATGCATATAAAATTATCAGATATTTCATGGAGATATAAAAATTAGTACTAATTTTGTCTACATTTCTATGGGTTTCGTACCTATGTTTATGTTAATTTGCGACGCGGCGCTTACGCGCTTCTATATTTGTCTCTAAAACAGCTCGCTTGCTTTGATAGAAAGTTCAATATTTTCAAAAAAATTCAAAGACAATTTTTTTTTCAAAAATCTAGTTTTTTTTTCAAAATTTCGAACATTTTTAATTTTGGTATGGAAACTTCCAACAATTTGCTGTAAGGTACGAAACCATGCACCACTAGTTTTTTTTTGCTTTTTATATAAATTACTAAAATCAACTTTACTATTAACCAGTAAAAACCTGTAAATAGTTGAATGGCATAAAATTGTGGAATAGGTAATTTATTGTAATTAATTATATTAGCCCTTTCAGGTACATTTGGTTCATTATATCATTTTTAGAAATGATAACGCCGAACGATTTATTCAATTGTGTTTAATTTCTTTTAAATATTGGGCGGAAATTATATAAAGAGACATAATTTTGATATTTACATTTATGATGAATACAATTACATTACAATTCATGAACTGTAAATTGTTGAATGGGCTCAAAACTTGTATATTGTAATTAATTATTATCACCTTTTATTCAGGCGTATGAATGCATAATATCATCTTAGACATGATACCGCCGTACGATTGTCTGATTAATTTCTTTTAAATTTTGGGCGGAAATTATATAAAGAGACAAAAATTTTGATATTTACATTCATAGTAAATCTGACCTAGGTCCGCCAAGTTAATCGCCCGAAATATTTGTATTTTGTCTGTTGGGATAACTTCGGGGCATCTTCCTACCTGTAGAATGCATAGGTATTATTTACCTGTTTATGACATAATGGCAAAAGGTTTTCGATGTAACTGGATTTTATTCATATGCCACAATTGGAATCATTTCAGGGCTTGGGCTGATTCATATATTTTGTATATATGTATTTGAATTTGTGTTGAAGTTTTTGATATGGGCTCGCCCGTAGGTCAGCGATTAAGAGCGACGGGACTTGTTTCAGAAGTCCCGGGTTCGATAACCACTTCGAGCAGCCTGTTGTCAGGCAGCAGTGACAACGATTTTCACTTGGAAATATAGATAGAAATATGTTTCCAAGTGAAAATAGCCCTTGCCCGGCATTGCTGCACAATAAAATGTCGGCCCTATTAGATTAACTCTAATAACAAAAAACCATCAAATATGAATGGAATAACCATTGGGTTACCATCTAAAAAAAAATACGAAGTAAGGAGAAGTTTCAGCCCAACAGCTCATAGGACGTAAGGTTCTGATTGCTGTTCAAAAATAAAAAATAAAAAAAAAAAAAAAGTTTTAATATAAAATATGTACCATAATTCGGAGAATGGTTTAAGAGGGCCTAGAGGAGCTTGATAGTACAATATTTAAAAAAATAGATGTTTGTTTGGTTCTATAGTCAATTTTTAATTTCCCGTAGGGTAAGTTATAACAATTGCAAAAAAATCGAAAATCAAGTTTTTTATCTATTTTTACGTTTCAGAGGTTTCTGAACATTTTGGGTACCTTAATAAAATGGATGTATGCATGTGTGTGTGTGTGTGTGTGTGTGCGGATACAATTTTCGTCGACGATTTCTGGAACTTGTGAATTAGAAGATGAAGAACTGATTAAATTTTTGGAAAGGCAGGTCTGCGGTTTCGGAGATCTAGTAAAAATGTTAAAAAAAAATGCCATTTGGCGATCAAAAATGATCATTAGACATAGGCACATCAAATTATCAGATATTTTATGGAGATTTTAATAATATCCATAATAATAAGTTAGACGGCGACGCGGCGCGTACGCGCTTTGATATTTCGTCTATGCAGCTAAAGCAGTACGATTGCTTCGAGAAGCAGTACGATTGCTTCGAGAAAAAGTTCAAAATTTCCAAAATATTTCATTTCACATAAAGAAAACATTGTTTTTTCAAAAAGTCTTTTTTTTAAACAAGTTAATTTTTTTCAAAAATTTCAAATTCCTCAAAAATCTAATTTTTTCAAAGTTAAAAAAAAATTAATCTTTTTTAAACAAAATAATTTTTGATACGGGAAGTTTCAGCAAATTGCCTTAAAGCACGTTGCCATGCACAACTAGTTTATCCATACCCGGATGTCCAGATATTGGATTGGCATTAGATTTAGACATTTTTAAGTATACTACCAAAAATTTGCTGATATTCTTTGTGAAATCGGTGCAGTTTTTTTTCTTTTTTATCCATTCAAAGCCATGTTCTTCGATCTAAATTATGATAATTATTTAACTCGTCGCTCTTAATTAAATCACCTAATTTAATTTGCGTAATATACATTGGTAAATTAATGTTAATAAAATAACATCTGGCATAGAATTAATTTAAATTTAGTGTGAAATCTAGTGAAAGCGAGCATGTTCCGTCCTAATACTTGAATTTTTTTTACTATTTACACTACAAACGCATTGATATCTAACGAGCATAATAAACCGTTGTTCATTTTTTAGAAAGTTGATACCCATATAAGTATATTATCATTATAAATATGACAGCTTCAATTTTTCAATAGATTCTTAATTAACTTATTGTAATATATTTACAAATTCGTTTTAGGGCTTTGGATTCGAAAGTTTGTAGGCGATTCTCGTTTTAATAAAGAAAGGCATCTTCTGCTCAAACTTATATAAACAATCTTGTTTGCAGAAAGAATTTTTTGAATACCACTGATTTAACTTGCATACCACAAAGAGTAAATCCATGTGTTTTCTGCATATTTCTCATTCTTCCAATGCTATTGCTATATTTTATTTAAAAAAAGACATATTTACTCATTATCATGTTATTGAAGTAATGAGCATATATGAAGACCGAGCAAATCCTTTATACATTTTAGCACATTGCAATGTCCTTGTGCTCAATTCTTTTCTTTGAGGTCGTTGAATTCATCTTATGAGAATTTATCATATTAATAAAAGAACAATTAATGAACAGAGAATTCGTTCCGATGTTCTTAATTGTTGCTGATCTTTCGATATAGGATGTAGATGTAGAAAGAAGTCCATTATCGTTCGACAACGACACGAATTACGACATCTTGTCTGGGCTGAATGTAATATTGGATTTAATAAAGCTTTACTTAAGCAATTATATGATTATTTAGTTTTCAATATGATAGAGGAACCTAAGGCAAAAATCTCAGAGTTAACTTTTTTTTATAAGAAAACGAAATCTTTGACAATTTTCTAACTGTAAACTCTTTCCAGAAACTGTTCAAATGGTACCTTTCAATAATATTTTTTAATCAAATTTGGAATTTGAATTTGATTCATTGCATAGAAAACCAATTGAATATTTTTGGAAGTTGTAAAATACTTAAAAATAAATTAACAGTAATTCTTAAGAAACGACCAGCCAATCTTAACCAAATTTTTGAGTTTTCAAAACCAATATTGGTTATTTACGAAAACTTTGGCGAAATTTTTCTAATTATGCAAGCTTTACAAAATCTGACCTACTGCTATTTTTCAAGTATTTTTTTAATCAAGGATTTTCAAAGAATAAGGTATTTTAAAAATGTTAATCACAAAATTATTTTTGCATACAAAGCTATTATTAAATATTCTTGGAAATTTTAAAATATGTAAAAATATTAACTGTTATCCTTAAGAAGCGCCCGACCGAACTTTACCAAAAAAATTTTTTTTGTATTTTTAAAACCAATTTTGGACATTTAAGAAACCCGTGAAAAATATTTTTTTCAATTATTAATCACGAGGAAACGGCTTGACCGATTATTGCGAAAAACTAATTGACGCAAATTATTGAGAATTAACAAAATGACTTAAATTAATTTGAGTAAGTTTTACCATCAACATTTTTTATTTTCACATTTGTTGTCTGTTCTAGCAAATGTTAAAGAGAGTTTTCGCACATTATTTATATGTATCAAACGATTCAGAATGACTTGAAACGCCGATGGTATCAGTAGAATTGTCATGAAGTTAGTGATAATATACCATTGTGAGAATGACACTGGATGCCATAATTTTGAAAAATATACCTAGTTTTATTTTATTCCGAATTTATTAGATTATTGGTTCTTTTAGAAAATTCTATTTTTTATTTATGTACAATTAGCGATCAGAAAATATACAAATTTTATAAGCCAATGTGCGACGTTTCAATATTTCAGCAAAAAGACTAAACAAAAATACAAATTAAGTATGTATACTAATTGTAAGAATTTTGAGAAAATAATTGCTAGAACCTTGTACTATACAAAAAATTCAAATTTTCAAGCAGATCCAATAAAGAAGTGTAGAGTAAATTCATACTATTCTCATCATTCTTAGTCTTTGCCATCTTATAAATTTATTTAATAGCAGTATTATAATTAGGTATTATTATTTTATTTCGAAAAGAGCTTTGAATAGTATAAAAATAAATGTATTAATTTATTGTCACTATTTAAATTTTACTTTTGGCAGATTTTCTGAATGCTTTTTTGAATGCAGTTATTAATTAAACCTTTGCTAACGAATTAATTAGAGAATAATTTGAATTTATTATTTAGCCTCAAGCGTGCCTAAAATACATATAATTTAGGTGTATATTTGAGTATATTTATATATTCAGGTATATAATTTAGGCGCTCGGCAGACACTTTATAGAATATGCGATCGAATTTCTAGTTTCAGTAAAGAACAAAAAAAATATATAAAAAAACAATCAAAGTTTTGTATCCAATGGCAAAAAATGGGAGAAAATCGTAGGCATTTGTATTACAGTAGATCTACATATAAAAATATTTGCGACCAAGATGTATAGATAAATAGAGACTGTATGTGGATAAATATGTTACCAACGATAGGTAGATGTCATCAATAAAATATATTTTATCACTTTTTGTAAAGTTTTTCGCCCGCGGTCTGCATGTTGCCTCCCTCTGGCCTAAACGTTCATTCAATAATATAATCGCATTCATAATTCTTATGCATAATTGGCATTTCTGATGCGTGATTCTGTCGTAGGTATAAGTTTCACGTAATAGAACGCTAAGTGTTATAAGATCTAGTTTATACCGCTATTTGCTCTATTAGATCTGATTTGAAAATTGTCTGAATATATTACATAGATTAAAAAGTAACTGTTTCAAATTAATCAATTCGGCCGACGTCTTTTGTTAAAAATTGATCCGAAATATTTGAATTGGTACAGTGTAAATTAATTTTGGGAATTATCTTTGTCATCCATCTACTTATTGAATTTTTTGCACTTCAGTAATGTTCTGGAATAAGTTTACTTATTTGTTTTAAGAGGACTTTATCACTCAAAGTTTGTTATACTTCTTACCGTCTAGCATAAACTGCTTATTTAGCTCACAACTAAAAGGACAATATATCTAACTCCTAATCAACTCTGTACTATTTTTGTCTTTCAAGTTGTCTGCACGATATAGGATATCATTTTTTGTTAATATTATTTTGCAACACATTTGAATTTTGATTGCTCATGATGCATTGGTAGAGTCTCGGCTTGCAATCACTAGCTTCCGAATTCAAATCCTACGTCGCGTGCAACTTGAAATCAAGCAGTAGTGAAATCTATTTTTACTTCAGAATATAACAAAAAAAATATGTTCCTAGTGAAAGTGGTTCTTTTCCACAGAATTTTTCCAAAAAATTAGTCAAACATATTAATTTGTTGTAGGAAAAAATCTAATCACAACTAGAAAGGACTACTAATAGGTTTTTTTCATCTGTGAAGAAGCAACTAAAAAAATAATCATTACTGCTCTTTGAATGAAATTTTCGAAATTTGATGAAAATATGTCTTGAGGCAATTTTTAGTAAATCTTTGAATCAATCAAATGAACATGAAATTATAAAGTTTGATCTAGTAAAATAGTTTGGACGTGAATTATGCTATGAATGTAGGTTTACTTGTTCGAAATGTTGACTAAATTTTGACAATTTATAACAAAAACAATATCAAGAACAATGCGCAAGAATATTCAACATATTTAAACAATATTATATATAATATAATATTTAAAAATTCTATTCAGTAAAAAGATTCAAAGAACTCCAAGAGCTTTACAACATCTAATTAGACACAAATTGATCACACTTGAATAATTGTAATATGTTTGAGATTGGACTTTTTAGAGATTTCTTAGTAATTTTCCATTTTTTTTTGATAATTATTCTTATTACATTCTTATACAAACTCCACCAAATTATAATGCATAAATATAGGCTTGCCATAGGTTATGGGATTATGGGCTTCCAATCTGAAGTTCCAGGTTCGATACCCGTCTCTTACAGTTTGATGTCAAGCAGTAGTGACATCGGTTTTCATAGAAACATAGGTTTTTATAGCAGCATCAAAAAAAACATCAGATACTATAATTGTAAATTCATCGAACAAATACAGGTCATACATTCAGTTGCCTTCTGAAAGGCGACGTAGTTAAGACAAATTATCACAACCAAAGAACAAAAATCAAAATTAGGAATAATCTACAAGATGTAGAATATTATTTAAAGTGTGGCATTAATCTCTTATTAACAATTTTTATTTCGTAAAAAGATTTTCATAACTTGATGATCTTTGCAGCATCCAATTAGGTACAGATTGAACAGAACCCGGATGATATGTTTAAGATTGGCATGGACTTTTTAGAGATTACTTAGTATTTGGCATTATTCTCCTTTTTGCTGGATAATTGTACTTAGTGTAATCCATAATCATAGACTTGCTATAGGTTAGAGCTAGGGGCTTCCAACCAGAAGTTTCAGATTCGATACCGCGTCGTGCAGCCTGATGTCAAGTAGTAGTGGCATCGGTTTTTACTTGGATATATAGATGGCGATATGTTTCCAAGTAAAAATAGTACTTTCCTTTTCATCCAATAAAAAAACATCAGAAATTGTTATAATAAATTCGTCAAAAAGGCCAACAGTTGGGTTGGGCTGGTTTCTGAAAAGTGATGTGGTTAAGTCAAATTATTATAATAGTTTATAAGTGCATTTAAGTTGTGATCTATATTATAATATCCAAAAATCCATCATTACTATTGTTGATAACTACAACTAAAAGTTTAGATTTTTAGAATCACATGGGTGGCACGTCTTGTTCTTTTCACGATTGAAAGATGAATGAAATATATTTACAATCGATTCGATTTATATATGTTTCTGCATGTTGCGTCATTCGTGGAAGTTTTACTGAATTATAACGTCAATCTAAAATATCTTTAGCTCATTCATTCATTAATCGCGAAGTATCGGTGCTAAAATGTTCCAGCCCACGGCACGTGGTCACGGATATTTTTGGAGTTTACGTATTTCCTATATGATACACTTTGATCTAATAATAATTTAATTTTATGACCATCAGATTGTTTTTGCAATAAACAAAAACGATTTAAGTAGCATTTATTTTTATTTTATGTCTCTATTGATTTTTCAATTTTTTTTAGAATTTCTATTGCTGATAGATTTAATTCAAAATAATTTTTAACATTATTTATTTATTTCAATTATTTTTTTAAGATACCTAATTGCAACACACATGTATTTTACTATCGCATACTTAATTTTTTACTATCTCATTGCAGTTTTATGTTGGCATAGAGTCAGCAAAAAAACAAGTATCGGTATTAAATTATGTCTGCTGCAGAAAAGATCAACAAATTTTATATTCATAACATCTTCAAAAATTATTATTAGAAACGTGTCTGTTATGAAAATAATATGTATAACATTTACTTTTTGATTACAAATGTTAATTAAGCTTATTTATTAATTGAAGTATTTATCGATCAGGTTTTGTTTGATTGACGATACTAGTTTTTGTTTTGCCTACCGAATGGTTTTTGTCCACTTTTGTGTTTAGTAATCAGAATTTTTGCTCTATGTTTTATATCAGATAATTGACTATTTCATATGTAAATAATAACAAAATAATGAAGTGCAGCATACCAGGAAGCACAAAAACATTTACAAGTTAAAACACTTTTTATATAAAATTAAAAAAAAAAGATTTTTATGTAAATTTTAATTAACATTAAAACACTTAAATTATAAGGAAATTATGAAATAATAATTATAACATCCATCATTTTTATCCAAACTTAATTAATCTTAATCCATCATTTCCCTATGCAAACAATGCCAAAACAATGTCCAGACTAAATGCAAACACTCCAGAGATAGGTTTTGCTTTTTTTTCTATATTTTTTATATATTAATTTTTGAAAAATGTTTGAATCATTTTTTTGCAATAATTTTACAATTGTTGAATTAAGACATAGTTATCTTATACATTTTGACGAATAAATAATTATGATTTTTTTTAAAATGGTTTTTAAAATTACTGAACTAAAATCATTCCGTTTTTTTTTAAATGTATATCTAATTTTTCAATTATTTTATTCAACGTTTCGAGGATATGAGATCAATAGTGTCTGAGTCTTCAGGAACTATTGATAACAAAAAAAAAATTATTATACATTTACATTTATTTACTTACTTTCAAATTGGAAGAATTCACTTTTTTTAACTAAATTATAATCTACTAATCAAATATCAAGTAATATTTTACTAAAAACATTCAACACGTATATCTTATATATAAAATTTCCGTGTCAAAAAGTTCGGTCCCGTACTCCTCTGAAACGGCTTGACCGATTTTTACCAAATTTCATATGCGTATGTATTGCATATGTTTATCTATTTTTCATAGCCCTAGAAGCTATGAACTGTAGCTATAACAATGCCATGCTTCAGGTCATGTCCAATCGAGACAAAATAATTTAATATTGTTCAAGATCCTAGTTACCCCTGTCACAATAAACTCTTAGCTCTCCTATATCTTATATATACAATTCTATCAAATACTATAAAAGTAATTATGTATTTGAAGATACTCCTCCTAAACGATTATTCGGATTTTGGTAAATCTTTCTGGAGTTTGTTAAGGGATTTTTTTAGAATGTATGGGATTATAAAAATATAGTGATATTGTAAAAATAAATGGTAGGTAATACTTACCTGGCTATATCAATTTTTTCACTGTTTTTAGATCTACTGATGATGATATTAAATTGAATGTCGAAACGTTTGGAATTAGAGATTAATTTATATATCTTTGTTTTTTATTTCAACTGGGCCCTATTCCTTCTTTTCCCTACTCGATATCCCATGACTCATCTATTTGACCTTGATAGAGAATTCAGTTCAGTACAGTGAACGACTTGTAATGGATAACACATAATGCTAATATAGGTTTTTAAATTTATAACACACTGATGATGAGACGAACCTAGTCTCGAAACGTTTGTGAAATTATATATATATATATATATATATATATATATATATATTATACACGATTTTATCAATGAATATATAGTGAAACATGTTTAGCCAAGAATAGTCCCCTTAATTTGTCCAAGTAGCATATTGTTCTTGACCTTGGATCAGTCAGTTTTTTATGGACATCGGTTCATAAGCAGCTTCTTCTTTATTTACGATGCTAACACACGCACACCGAAATACCAGCTCGTGAAAATTTGAACTATTAGCTTTTATTATTAGAACCACCATGAGATATTACAGCACACAGGCGTCGCGCCGTCATATACGCCCACTTACCGAAACTGACGATCTACTCGGTTACATCTTCCATATGGAATTGAAATACACATGAAATATATTTAGTTGCTTAATATGTGTACAAAATATCCCGCAATAAATATTTTCTGGGTTGCTACTTCTAGATTTCGAATTAATCAGTAAGCTTTTAATTTTTTTGTAAATTATATAGATTTTTGGGTCGATTCTGCGGTAAAATAGACCAATGTTATGGCAAGGCTATGTTACGCTGCGGTACTAAAATCTGTCAAAACGCCGTATGGTTGCTGTGCAGTCAGGCGCGTTAGAAAACGCACAAACATAAAAAAAGAATCTTGTCATAAGTGCATATTTCTGAGTTTAAAGTTTCAGGTTTGCTCACTGTCTTTGACAGCCTTGTGTCAAGCAGTAGTGAGGTCAGTTTTACTGGCAAATATAGGTAGTAATATTAGGTTGTCAAATATCTCCCTTCCGCTTTTTTGCTCTTGGTTTATAATACAAAAAGGCGGAAGGGAGATATTTGACAACCTAATATGTTTCCAAGCGAAAACAGCCCTTCCGGGCATTGCTGCAACATCCCAATCAGAAATGCGACAGCGAAGTTATCTATAGTATCCAGTATTAAAAATAATTGTATCGCTGATGAATTGACTAAATGTAATGTAATAAGCGGTGATAATACAGCTTATAGAGCATGTCATAGTTCTGATTGCTGTAATATAAACAAACAAACAAATTTTTTTTTAAATATTTTTAACAGCAATCAGAACCTTACGTCCTATGAGCTGTTGGGCTGAAACTTCTCTTTACTTTACTTATTTTTAGATGGTAACCTAATGGTTAATCCATCCATATTTGATGATTTTTGTTATTAGAATTAATCTAATAGGGCTGACTTTTTATTGGTGCAGCAATGCCGGGCAAGGGCTATTTTTACTTGGAAACATATTGCTATCTATATTTCCAAGTAAAAATCGTTGTCACTGCTGCCTGACAACAGACTGCTCGAAGTGGGTATCGAACCCGGGACCTCTGAAACAAGTCCCGTCGCTCTTAACCGCTTACCTACGGGCGAGCCCTAACAAACAAAATGTCTTTTATAAAAAATCTACTATAAAATTAAGTTTCTTTTAGAAATCCGCAAAAGCGAGTACATTGCAATTTTTTTTATATAAACATCCTATGCTAGTTCAGTGACCACATCAAAGAACACGCGTTTCCGGTTAATACGAATGTATATAGGTGTACATCTGTAAATAGACTGGAAAAGCCAAAATTAAAATTCAAAACACAAGATGTCGTTAAAGAATCACACACGCAAGTCGTTCAATAGATCATAAAACTCGATAGGAAAACGGCTGGGGAATATTTTTACTCAATTGGTAATAGACAAGGATTTTGCTGCATAACAGAAAATGTTATGGCCAAGGCCATACTAAGCTCTAACTTCAATACATTATGCTACTGAATCATACTGAATACTGTCAAAATGTCATGTATTTGCTCTGCATTCAGGCGTTTTACACATAAACTGCAACGTCACTCGTATGTAATGAAGCTATGTCAGAAACACACTGTTATCTAAGATAGTTTTTTTTGACATTTGTGCGGTTTCTAGGTTAGATTTTCTATATGACAACCTGAGAAATACGCCTGACTGCACACCAACCATATCGCTATTGTCAATATTTAGTATGAAAAGTTCTTCATAACATGGCCTTGCCATAACATTTTTCTGTTATGCGACAGAATCGATCCCTCAATCTATATTTATTATATTTAAATTGACAAGAACTAGTCTAGTTGTGCAAATGTGAATTTGATACCAGTTAATTATAAGTACTCCAGTTTAAGTTCCACTAAAGATGACATAGAATTATTTTATAAATATCATATTTAATTTTTGTCACTGGTCTAAAATGTTTATCAATTTGATGAATTGAGAAAGAATAATATCAATAAAAATTGACAAAAAAATTGAAAAATGTGCGAAAGGTATGGAGCGTGAATTTTGCAAGAAATTGCCATATTTTATCACCCACACAAATATATATTTACATTTTAATGAGTAAAATGTCATTGTGCGCTCCTATTATGCTGACAACATAAAATTGATTTGGGCGAGGTGTTTACGACTCGTATTTCCTATTACTGTGGAAGCCAAGTAACACATGAATTAAATTCATAGAATATTTATTATTATTACACTGACTGAAATGCATTTCAGAATAAAAAAAAACTGATAAATCAATACTAATTGAACAGTATAAATTAATACTAATCGAACAGAAACAGGAGCAAAAAACGCAAAACGCGCAAAAATATGGCTAAAATAATATCTAGACTGCAAAAATGTCTTATAGTAATAAACATTTTGATAATAAGTGATTTCCACAGGAAATTTGAGACTATAGAGATCAAGAAGTGGTATAGCTGGTAAAGTAAAAATATAACTAAAGCAAAAATATATTTAGTTAAAAAAATTATCTTTGAAAATTAGTATAGACAGGTGATTTTCATATACATAAGTCAATATTAATAGAATGCTATAAACGGGGGTAACGCAACGAAACAATTTGGATAGAAGTACCAAAAATAATATATATTTATTAGTTATGATTAAAAATATGTATCACATTTTTGACATATATATAAAAACTATGAAATTAATATGTTAATGCTTCTCACGGTGCAGCCTTAAAACAGAATTAAAATATAATCTTGAAGTAATCTGCTTTACGCATAAATTAAGCTTTTTTATCTCTACATGCATTCTATTATTACTTTTTTAACAAATTTCTGGGGAAAATAACATTTCAATAAAATCATAAATTATGTTTAGTTGTATATAATCGAATAATTACTAAATTTTCTTTTGTACTATTTGAATCTTTTTGTCAGTGAAGACGTTTTTTATAACAGCTGAAAAACACAACAGTATTTTGCTAATAATATAAGTAGATCACCACTTTTGTGTACATTTATATTTGTCAGCAGAGTTCTTTAGAACAAGTTTAGTCTCAAAACTGTCAACTATTTAGTATCAAGAACAAACAGTTATTTCAAATAGTTAATTTTAACTAGAGACTGAATCGGTTGTTTGTTTATTAAAGCTTTAATTTATATTAGCAAATGTTATCTTGTATTTATTCGCTACAATCGATTGACGATTGACACCATTACTGCGACTTCCTGCACTCTAACTAAACAGTTCAAATAGATGGTACTCAATCTTTTTGATATTATTTGATGAAACATGTTTTTTAAAAATTATTTTGATTCAATAAGATATATTTTAATTGATGATAATAATAATAATTTAATAATATTTGTTTATCGGAGATGAATATAAATCTCTCAGTAGACTGTCCCGGGTATCACTAATAAAATCTAATGAAATAATATAAGATCAGTATTTGATTAAGGAGACAATGCTCCGATGAATTGGAAATGTTATGATAACGCCTATGTATGGTCCTATTTTCCTATGAATTGGTAGTAAAAACTGTCAAGAAGCTATGTACTTGCGTCAAAATAACAATTTCATCATAAGTGCATCTTTCTAATATGACCTATACAACACATACGTGAATTTATAGGTTTTATGTGTAAAACGCCTGATTGCACAGCAAATACATAGCTTTTTCATAGGTGTTTCTACTAATTCAGACGACAATAGGACCATAATATAGCGTTGCCATAACAGTTCTATTTTAACGGAGAATTGACCCCTAATTCTTTCAATAAAATTAGCAGATAAGTAGGTCATTATGGTTGGATAGATAGGTTGATCATTAAGTCACCATCTAAATACTGTGAAAAGGAAAAGTTTGAGTACAACAGATTTTAGTACGGAAGTTGTGCTTGTTGTTAGAGAATAAAAAAAATAATCACATATTCTATAAAATTTAAAAATAAATATCCCAAGGCTAATTTAGAAATTACATGTTAAAATGTAAACCAATGTTTTCATTTAAGTGTGGAATTTTAATTGCTTTTCCATACTTATGCTTATGCAAAAACTGCTTTTCGATAATTTTCCAATCTGATACATTTGGCTACATTTGTCATTTTTTAAAAGTTTTTTTTTATTAATATTCTCTTATCTTAACAGCAATCTGAACCTTATAGCCTATCAGCTGTTGGGCTGAAACTTCTCCTTACTTCGCATTTTTAGATGGTAACCCAATGGTTAATTCATTCATATTTGATGAAGGTATTAATCATTTAATAAACAGTATTTTTACTAAACCGGTAAGCCCTAATTCTATTATTATTTTGATTCAAAAGTTTCTGTCTGGCCATGGTGCCTTGAAGACTGTTAAAGCAAACTGAATATCAACTATAATAGAGAATAGTTCTTGTGTGTGTATTAAAGCAAGATGCATTTGGCGATCAATAATATATTTAATTCTTTCCTCTTTATCTGGCATATCTGTACAGACGCTCTATGACCTCGTTTCATTTAGTACTGAATATGACAACATCTAATACAATGTCTATTATTTAAGTACTTGACGCAATTGTACGTTTATTTTCCTGTCCAAAACCTTGATGCGATATCATCGTTGCCTAAACTTAGCGCTAGTGAAAAAAAATTAGGGAGTGTTGTTGAATTTTCTTAATTTTTCCATTAATTGCAATTCTTATTTTTTCATTGTGATTATTTATTTGTTATTATCTTCGCCATTACGGAACATCAGCAAATTTTTGGTAGTAGTTAGAATGTCTAAATCGAATTCCAATCCAATGATCATTACATTTATTAATGTCATATTGTTCGTTAATATTTTTCTAACAATAAAACACTGTTCTTCCATCATGGCTGCATCAAATTACAAATCCTCACTGTTCAAAAAATCTAATAATATTATTTGAACAAATAGAAAGCGGACAACCATTGGGTTGCATTCTGAAGAAACCACGTAGTAAAGGAAAATTATCACAACACCCTATAGGACCTGGACTTTGTTTAACAAAAATTCTCATCAAGATCAACTAATAATAAGAATATTTCAGTAGCATGAGAAGGCACATGTGTATAAAGTATCAATAAGGATTTTTATATCATGAATTTTATGGGTTTTTCTTGGTTGACACAGCTATATCATATTATATCATATAATCTTTCAAATAAAAGTATGTTGAAGATTTGGTATTCTCGATGCACCTATTTCATTTTGATAATAATTTATGTTTTCCTGATTTTGACTCTCAATAAGTTAGTAGTCTCGAAATTGTTAGAAAGCTATACCTATGGCGTTTATACAAGCATTTATTTAAATTTTTGATATTGTCGACGTCTGGAAACTAACCTCCAAATAGTACAGATGTCAAAATAACATTAGTTTTACTTCACACATATATTATCAAAAAGTGCAGCGCTTCAGTACCTACTATTAATACCTAATTAGTTGGTATTGGTATTTTGCCTTTAGGCAAGTTACATGAACTTCCCGGTATGTGTAAATAATCGACTTAATCAATAAAAAATAAATTAATTTATGAGTGATTAAAAGTATTCCGAGTGGATTTATTACACATAATTGAAAACGAACGAACACGTTAACTCGTAGTATTTTCTAAAAGCAAATTTTCAAAAATCAATAATTTTTATAATTGAACTAGTTTCCGTAGGATTTTAATAGTTTAGTATGTTCATTAGGACCAAGTACTCCATCGTTATAGCAAATAAATTGTCTTATTTTAATTTTAACAAACGTTAAAAAAACTGCTCATTTTCTCAAACTTTGATGAATTTTTAAAATTAAACTACTTGTCGTAAGGCCGTAATATTTCAGTAAGATCTATAAGACCATGATATATTGCCTATGAATGTGTAACCGAGAAGGCCCATTAAAGATTTGGATTATATTACATTATTAACTGGTATTGGTATTTTGCCTTGAGGCAAGTTACACGAACTTCCCGATATGTGTAAATAATCGACTCAATTAAAAAAAATATATTAATTTATGAGTGATTGAAAGTATTCCAAGTGGATTTATTACACATGATTGAAAACGAACGAACACGTTAACTTCGTGTATTTTCTAAAAGCAAATTTTAAAAATCAATAATTTTTATAATTGATCCAATTTCCACAAGACTTCATTGATTCAGTATGTTCATCAAGACCAAGTACTCTATCGTTACACCAAGTAAATCGTGTAATTTTAATTTTAACATACGCCAAAAAAACTACTCATTTTTTCAAACTTTGATGATTTTTTAAAATAAAACTACTTGTCGCAAGGCCGTAATATTTCAGTAAGATCTATAAGACCGTGATATATTTCCGATGGATGTGTAACCGAGAAGGGCGATTAAAGATTTGGATTATATTACATTATTAACTTTTTTAAATCTAATTAAGAATATACTTAGCTATTGAAGTTAATGCGTGTGGTTTTACTATTTAAAATGATGGAAATAATAATAGCTATGCTGCTTTAAATGCAATTTAGAACGGTCCAGAGGTGATAAAGGGTCCAAGACGGACTTAGAGACGCCAAATTCTAAAAACGATTAATAATTATTGACCAGCGCATTATCTATAATGTATTGTTTGGTATTTACTTTCTATTGGAATATCTGCCTCCGGTCGTTGTGCATATCATAATGTATATTGCCTATTATATTATGTGCAGAGAGCACTAGAAATTCCTCTATCTGGTCGAACTGCTTTTTATGATATATGTGGAGGTAATTAAAATTAACTATCCGAACAGAAGATGGCCTTGCTTAAGCGCAGGTAGAAAAAATCGAGACAAATTATAATCTTTTATTTTAGTTTTATGGCAGACAAGAGTGAAAATTTTGCGATGCCTGAACAGATCTTCGAAATAGATTTGGAATGGGTTCGGCATCAAGGACACAATAACCACAAAATGCATTAATTTCAAACTGGGATCCCGGTTATATTTATGCGTCCGACTTTTATCTAAAGCATTAAAATAACTATGTTTATATAAATTGCATGCACTCGCGTTATATCTTGTAATCTCTTATTGAGATATGAAATCTACATCTTATGCGTGTGAAAAAAATTGTAAGTTGTAACATTTCATATGTTAGTTTTTTGTCCTTGTAAACGTTTACTTCATCTGCACCTTCTAAATTTAATAATAATTCATTACTAGTTGACAATTAGTGGAACCGAGGTAAATAACATCATACAAATTCATAATTACCATGTTTAAAGAAATGCACGCCTGTAATTTTATAGATAAATCATTTAAGGACCAATTTTACTATAAAATAAAAATATGGTAACGCTATTTTATGGGTCTATCTTCGTATGATTTGGTAGTAAACTGTATAAAAGCTATGTATTTGATGTGCGACCAGGCATTTCACACATTAAACCTAACTTCATGTATGTATTATCAATGAGACATCAGGAAGATGCACTTATGATAACGTCGTTATAAGACGTTTGTGCATTTTGTAGAATAGGTTTTATGTGCGAAGCGCCTGATTGCACAGCAAAAATCTAGCTTTTTGACAATTTACTACTAACTCATACGAATATAGGCTCGTAACATAACATTTCTATTTTATCCTAATTTAACTACAATATATGGGAATGTGCAATGTTACAATATTTTGATTAATTATTTTGTAACAGTTATGGAGTGATCTTTGCAGAATTGTATCAATTGGCTATATTGTTATTAAAATAAAATATAAAAAAATATGTTGCTATTTAGGAGTCCCTAAATGAACCTTTTCGTGCAAACTTTGGTAATATATTTCACTTATTGTCCACTATTTCAATTTTTAATCAAAAATACATTAAAATTTGCCGTAAATATATTATGTTATTTTAATTTAATCAATTTTTTTAAAAATAATTTTTACAACTATCCCAAAATCAATTGGTAAAAAAAGTGAAGACTTTATAAAAATACAATCCCATATTGCCAGTGATTAGTCGAAGGTATTTCATAAAATTTGATCTGCTTTTTATAAAATTTTCAAAGTTTGCTAAAATAAAATTTTACAAATTTTGCAAAAATTTAAATTTCAATCACAACTGTCTCTTTGACAACTGAACTGTAACAGTTTATTTTCAAATTTTGCAGTTCGCTTTGAACTTCTCCCTACACGAATGATGTCATCTCTCTCTCTCCATATGTTTTTCCATTACTATTCGCCATGCGCCATGTCTTGTTAAGCTGCATTCACACTATGCTATTTATATCATATAAAATTATTTTCTAATTTTATTTTGCCAGTTTTTATAACATTAAATTCAAATTTTTATAGTAGTTTATTTTATTATGAAGACTAACGACAATTGCATAAAAAATTAGGACTCACTAAATTTGACGATTTTTTTACACGATTTACATAATTTACTATAATATTTATTTAATTTATAGTTTACATAATTTTATATCTTATCAGTTAAACATTACATTGCTCAAGTAAATGAACATGTCATATAAATAAATTGGATTGACTAAAATGGAATAAATCAATATTTTCAAATTTTTAATGATTTTTTTTTCAAAATTTAAAAGAATAGACTAGTTTATATAATTTTATGCTTTTTTAATATAATATTAAGCTGGTCAAGTAAGTTGTTATGGTCTCATTGGTCTTCAATATGTAATCGCAACTGTTCTTAGGAAACATTTTTTTCTTTTATAATAATTTTTTAGACATCAAGTGCCATTGTAATTATTGCCTTAATTGAATATATATCTTACTTCAAAGTAATATCATCATATTATAATCTTCATATGTACTTTTAAGAAATATTCTTATTATGTGCGTTACTTTCCACCAGCAAACGATTAATTAAATACATTGCAAAATCAATTCATCTTTAAGGATCTCATATGACATAAATTAATAATAATAATTATATATTAGTCAAAAAATAAATTTTTAATTAAATACATGCAAAATTAATAGTTTCAATCAATCGATCTTTAAAGGTCTTATGACTTGATTAAAAATCATAACTATACACAGGGCCAGTCCTGGGGCATTTAGCGCCCGCATGCCAATTTTTTTTTTTTCTAACGCCTCCCCCCCTTATTATTTTAACTTTTTGAACAGTTTATTATTAAAATTATATCAGAATGTACGTTAATTTTTCTAAATAATTTTTAATAAATCTCGATTTAGTACACACAAAAAAAATTATATAATTTAAATGCGCATAAAATACATTGATTTTATATTTATTTAGAAGATTATTGTTCAAGGCGATTTGCGGGTGCTCAGAATCAAATTTAAATATGTTCATTATTGCTTGCAAGAAATTTTTTAAATTTCTATTTATTTCTAACGCATATGTAAAATTTGGGGATTTTATGCGATTTATTCTATTGAGCAAATCATAGAGAGCAAAAAAATTCTAGCCTGTCTCATTATTAAATATAACACTGGTACTTTATGTTGGATTATTTTAATTTAATTTTTCATTATTTAAATTATCTAAAATTGCATCGTAAACTTCTAACTGATATCGTAAGGGCCGAAGTGTATGTATGCATTTATACATTAAATTATTGTTTTAAAGTTAAATTTAAAAAATATTGTCCAAGATTAGTAAAGTAAAAGATGCAAAGAAATTACATATTTTTTGAATGATATTGGAAAAACTATATTATAAATTTCATACTCGAATCTCGTTTTGGCGCCCCCTAAGGCGTGCTATTTACTAAATAATTTATTCATATGTGTAATAATCGTGTAATTAGGAATATTTGCAATCGAATTTCCTTTGTTTTCTTATTCACCACAGAATAGAAATATATATCTTTATTTATCAACATGATTTAGACAAAAAGCATATTGACTCAAACACGCCTGTTTGAGTCACACTAATAAATAAAATTTGCAACAATTTCCATATACCAAGTGTGAATGCACCTTTAGCCGACAAACGTCTGCTTGTCATACATACGTGTCCCGCCACACACAACCAACTGTCATATCGGTAGTGAACACAACGGGTTTTGGCCTGTGTTAAAACTTTTAGTTTTTAGCACAAAAATATTTAAAAATAAACATTAAATCACGTGGATTTTTTGAGTGCTGTGCATTTTTCTTACTTGTGATTGTTTTAGTTCTATTTAGATGTGCTGTGATAAGTTCATTCTTTGTCAACAAGACAACAGTCGGATATAAACGATAGTAGATATCAGAATACAATGGCTCAATTTGTGAGTTAAAAACAACAAACCAGAAATTTAAGTAAAAATGTGGTTTTGGACATAAAATATTTTTGTTTGTTTTTATATTGTTATGCGAATTGTTAAGCGATAACGTGGCTCTGTTTGTTTAGCTTGGTAATTAGTTTTTTAGGTTAATTTCCTACTTAACGGTTTGTGTACATACAAAACGATGAGATTGTTGTAACGGATTTTTCAATCAAATAGTAATAAAAATATTTTTATAAGATAAAATTTAAAATATTATAATTTTTTGTCATCAAGTTTTTAAAAAATATTACATGGATACCATGTACCTATAATACATAATTAATATTCTATTTATTCTTTCTGTATTATAATCTTACGATTAGGTTCGACTACTTGAATCATGACCTTCGCAAACCCAAGGTCTAAGGTTAGAGCCCATAATGTCCCTTACGTTTGTATATAAAATATACATTTTGATGTTTTACGACGTTCAAACATATTTTATATCCATAATTAGCGGCCAATTCATGTTAATTTATAAATGTAATAATATTTTTACTCCTGTATTTATAAGTTTCGATATTTGATTGATGTCATCTTTCAGTAAATCAAACCAGAAAAAACCTAAACAAAAAACTAGTGGGGTGCATGGTATCGTGCTTTAAGGCAAATTGCTGGAACTATCCGTACCGTAATTAAAAATCTTGGTACAGACCACAAAAAAATTACACAAAATGTGTACACATTATTAAATTTCATATATCCAATAAACATTTTTTACCGCCAAATGTCATTTTTTTAACTTATTTTTATTAAGAGTCCATAACCGCTGGACCTGCCTACCCAAAAGTTTAATCAATTCTTCATCTTGTCAAAACAAGTAAAATGTTTTTTGAATTATTAAAATCGGACGCTCCGTTCTTTTAAAAACTGAGTTACCGTTTTTGGCACTTTTTGCCCCGTATCTTTGGAACGGCTAGGCTTACCTTCGCCAAAAACTAATCATCACGTCTCCTTATCAATACGAATCGAATGTTTTTTGAATTCTTCAAATCGGTTGATCGGTGTTTCCTGAATCGTCGACGAAAATTTGTATCCGCACACACACACATACATCAATTTTTTCTAAGGTATGCCAAAATATTCAGAAACCTTTGAAACGTAAAGATATATAAAAATTTTCATTTTCGATTTTTTTGCGATTACTATAACCTGGCCTACGGAAAGTTAATAAAAAATAACTGAATACAAAACACTAAAATGTAACTTAAGTAAATGCTGTTGGTTCAGATTGGTTATAAGAAATAAATAAAAAAAAATGCTGCTGAACTAATTACTTAAACTTAACACGTTAATCGCCACGATAATAGCAAAATAATTTTCACCTGGGCCATGCTAACTTTATTAGATAATTTCGTTAAAAATGTATCAAGGAAACTTAATGTATCAAAAAAAAATTTTTTGCCAAATTTCATGGAAAAACAGTAATTTTATGTCACACTTATAATATGACTGACATGGTGTTATATTAACCCTTTCCACTCGCTAATTCCGGAATGAGTTCGGCATCCGAGTGGAAAGGGTTAAAACTTTTTTTTCGACAAGACTTCTGCCAAATTGAGTAGGTCATACACATATGACGGACGTGGCAATTAACGTGTTAAGTAAATAGTAAATGAATAATAATAAAAAAATTATAATAAATTTTGGCTTTTCATCTAATGGTAAATACAATTTGATTAAATATATATAAAAAAGATCAAAGTATCCTACAAATCTACAAAAGTTAAAATCTTTAAAGTTTTGGAATTTTACATATTTATATTTGAAATTCAAGATTCTGTTTCAAAATATTTTTTTTCCCGCGGAAAATCTCTTCCGCATAGAAAATGATTTATTTACGCGATTCTTATCGAGCACGTTGTCTGATTTATTTTTGTTTACAAACATGCGTGTGTGAAACAAAACCAGATGTGATATCTTTATATTACCAGTAATTTAAATGTCTGCAAAACTAAATTAATTAAATGAACATGGTGTAGAAATTTTTTATCATACAAACATTGATAAGTGTTAGTTGTTTGAATAGTGTAATGTTTATTGTTTATATTCTAAACATGCACGTCCTTTGTATTTATTTAAATTCAGTACTTATCATTTTATACAGTACTGTAGATGAAATCAATTAATATTAAACAAAGATGATATGGAAATTGGTCAATTATAATTATTTGAGATGGTTAGTAATAAGTTTTTCAGATGACGAAAAGAGTATTGAATATTTTTTTGAAATCATTTATACTTTTATAATATTTTTGTTGATTATGTTATAAAATTGTATTATTCATTTCTGTTACTTCTTATCATATTCCTTATATTTTTTTATGTTTTATTGGGGCTCAAAACATATGAAAGTCTCATAAAAAAATATGGATATAAATATGTTTTTACTCTTATGTGGATAGATAGACCTTTTTATATTTAAATTTGTATGGCATACGTTTCGTGTCTTGGTTTGACCCATCTTCAGTGCATACAAATAATTCAAACAAAACACAAAACATGAGAAGCATCAGTTAATATATTCACCTAGTTATAAAATAGATAAAAATTAATATTAAAATGAAGTAAATAAAATAAGACTTTTAGAGATACAATTTTAGTGACATTTTAGTAACATTTTGAAAATGTTCAATAGAATATCTGGAAAAACCTCACGCTTTTTTATTTATATTTATTTCGCCTCTCTTTTACAAACTAGTCATTAACAAGGTTTACAAAATTTTAAATTCTAATTTTACATATAACTAAAAAATTGTATATAATAACCTCACGCTTTATATAATAATAAATAGTAGTCTACGCGAAGACAGGTCCATGGTATGGCTTTATATTAAACTTGCTTTCTATTAATGGAATTATTTTGAAAAAAAAATTTGTTTTGGGTTAAAAATTCGTTTTTTTAAATACTTGATTTGTTAATAAATAGTGTCTTTACAATTCTAAATAGTTCTTGTAATAAATTAACATCAAAGGTTTAAAATCACATCAAGATCGTGCAACATATATCATAAATAGATTTTTTTAAAGAAAGTTTCTTTTAAATGCTAAATGTGACAATTTTTACAATCATTTTCATAAGTTTTTGAAATAAAAAATTAAATTAATTTTATGTTTTCTCTGGCATGAAACAATCTGGCAATATTATCACAAAAGCAAAATATAATCAACTTAAATTTTACTTTTTTTACAACGCAAAAATGTTTGTAATCACATTACTATTGTAAATTTTTACATTTTTTTTGCCAATTAATCATCAATTTTACAGATTTACTGATGATTACATAAGATTGTATGTCGAAACGTCTCATAAAATAAAGATTCCTAAGTTGTTTATATTTTTATTGACAACATTTTCGATTTGATTATAACATTTTTGTCAATAAATCAATATTATAGATCCTCTGATGATGTCATAAGTTTTTCTGTCGAAACATCTCGTACAATAAATATTAATTTATTTTATGAAGACTTATTCATATTTCAAAATTAAAATGATAGATCTCTTTATTTACTTTCATATACAAATAATAAATACAAAAATTTCTGTGCCTTAGGTATTAGAGCTGTGAACTTGGAATCATAAGTTACAAACTCGATATCCGCCTCGGACAGCCTGATATCAAGCAGTATTGACATGTAGTTTCACTAGGAAATATAGATAACAATATGTGAAAATAGCCTTTATCCTGATTGCTATTTAAAAAAAAAACTCGTTTACATCAATGTACATAAGAAATAAAGTTTGAATCTGATATTCTCAACGCAGCAATCAAATGGATGTTAATCAATTGACATTTTCTTTCCCTTTGTTTCTAATATGCAATTACATAACATTTAATGCGCTGCTTTGCATTTATGTAAAAATGTTTTTACTCTTATTCAAAGATAAGTTATCAAACTGTGCTGTAATTCCCTTCTGCGAATTAATTCAACTTTGATAATAGTTTCCTGGCATAGCGGTTTGCCAATTCAGTGCAGATTATACTGTTACATTGCAATTTTCTAGAACTAGAATTTATTTAATCATGACAAATCGCGCATGCTGATGGAATCACGTCATACAAGAGTTAAGCTTTGGAGCACCATTATGATATTTGTTGTAAGTTCATTGTTGAAAAAAATTCACACCATTTTTAAATGGTCAAGTTATAACATTCTATAATTATGTGTTAACGTGTGAATATTACCTCACAAACGCGTAGTAATTGGTTGACGATTGTAATTGACTGAATTATTTAATTGTGATTGAGAAATGACCTCAAATCTTAACAAAAAGTCTTATCAAAATAAAGCAAGAATTATTAAATTTAAAATCAAAATTAAAATTAAATTAAATTATAAAGCCACGAATAACAAGGCAGCACCTTAAAATATAATCATGTTTAAAGTTATTGCTGATAAAATATTTTTAAAAAACATTGATGATAACATGACAATTTACTAAAAGTAAGGTGACCCTATTTTTTTAAGTAAAAACCTGGACGACAATTTTTAGTTATGAAAACCCTGGACAGGGAGACTTCTTTAAGGTGCGAGCCTGCTTTAGATGCGTTTTTTATTGCAAAAATTTCTCCCAAAACTAGCCAAGAATATGTTCCTAAAATTTCGGAAATAAATTCATATTATTTTTGGAATTATAGAAGAAATAGTGAGCAAGCGTCAAGCTATACAAGCGGAACGAAAACTTCGACGAGCGATTTGTTGCTTTTGAATTTTTTCCATTCTTCCTAATTGCTGAGAAAGATCGGAAAAAAACAGAACGTCCTATCGAAACGAGACAAAATTGATTGTATTCTGGATTAAATTCTATTCTAGTTGAACCTAAAAAACATCAAAAAAAGTTATAATTAATTCATTTTTTAAACGATTTAAAGTTAAATTTTCTATCAAAAAAATGATATTTTTTTCAAGTTACGAAAAATCGGCGAATTTCTCTCTTTTTTCTGGATTTTTTAGGTTTAACTAGAATCTCTACTAATGAAATATAAATTTGTTTTGGATTTCTGTTTCGGATGGAAATTATGATCTGCATCTTTCCACACCTGCACGCTCGTACCCGGCACATTATGCCATATATTTTAATGAAAAAATTCGAGAAAAATGTTGAAATATGTAACAATAAAACCTGAAAGTTTCGCTTAATTAAATATTTATTTCCTTCCCTAAAAGCTTTTCAAAAACGCGATTTTTTGAAGCCTCTAAAGCAGGCTCCCCTCTTAAAATAACAAATACTATTTAAAGATATAGTTTTTTATATGAATCATCTTTTAAAATCATTATCGCGGACTTTTAGTATGAACTTTATTTTTAGATTATATTTAATACTTTTTTATCTACGATATTATATTATATCTTATATTTTTTGATCGTATACTTTTCAGTTTTGAGCTTTGTATAAAATTCTATTTCACTTTCTTCATAATTAATTTACAAAAATAGCACTTGCTCGTTTGTTTTCACAATTTTTGCTAATTTGCCTGTGAATTTTCGGAAAACTTGTACAATCCGGGACAAAAGATCTATATCCGGGACAAATATTGCTTTTAGAAAAACCCGGGACACAAGGTGCAAATTCGGGACTGGCCCGGCTAAACCGGAACGTATGGTCACCTTACTAAAAGTGACTTTTGAAGACTGAGCTATTTTTGAGCCCATTTCATTCTTTTATCATTTTTGAACAGCAATCAAAACTTAAGAGTCCTATAAGCTGTTGTGCTGATTTGACTTAATACTAGTCGGTTCTACAGATGGCAACCCAAACAGTTGTCCCATTTCTGTGTGATAAATTATTATTACAATTTCTGTAAAAGGGCGAATATTTATGCATCAATGCCAAATGAGGGCTATTTTTACTTGGAAACATATTGCTATCTATATTTTCGAATGAATCTAGATCTAGAATACTGCTTGACATCAGGTTCCTCGAAGCCTGATGAATTCAGGTTCAGTTGCTCTGGCCACTTACCCACAAGTGAGCCTTATTTAAGGCTAAATTTTTGAGTTCTTGATTATCTTTAGTTGTCAGTAAACTGCACCATTTTATATTATTTTACTGCACTAAGTTAATTTATATTTTAAATACCGAAAAATGTATAAGAACATTCTAGATCTCAATATACCATGTCTTTTAAGTATTATGTAAATTATAGCACATCTCATTACTAAGAGATTAACTCATTAAGGCTAATTGCGTTAGCAGCATGCTTAAATGCATTTGCATCTGTAATTTGCGGAGTAAATATATACTGTAGATGAATAATTATTTATATACATGAAAGTGGAAGTATTCTCACATATCTATCTTTCAATAATAACTTCAACTTCAAATTTAATAATTTTACTAAATTAATCACTTTAAACGATAAATTAGCACTTCGAAAATACTGAAAATAATTGTATAGTAATGCAAATTCAAAATGGATAAAGAAGTCTAAACAAGAAGTTTATTACAGAAATAACAAAATTAGAAAGATTTTTTTTTATTATTATATAGTAAATTTTACTGAAAAGGACAAGTGAAACTGTAGAGAAAAAATATTTATTTTGATGACATTTTTTTTAATAAATTAATATTCCCTAATATATAATATAATTTATTTTAAAACTAAGTATCTAATACACCTTATAATTAATTATTCTAATTACGATTTTTCCAATAAAATATTTTATATTTCCCAATATATAATATAATTTATTACAAATTATTCTTCTAATAATTATTAAATTATTTTTCTGGCTATTGTCAGAAGTATTAAACTCCATGGAGTGAAATTATTTTTTTTTCTATTTTAATTTAAATTTATTTTTCTCTCATGTAACAATAGCTTACAAGTTATAATTGTATCTTGATTGCTATTTTAAGGAAAAAAAGAAAAATATTCTAATATTCTTTGATAAAATAGAAATGTTATGGTAACACCATGCTTATGAGACTATCTTCGTATGAATTGGTAGTGACGAACTGAAAAAAAATCTATGTATTTGCAGTGCGATCAGGCGTTTTACACATAAAGCCTAACCTGCAAAACGCACAAACGTCAAATAACCATTTGATCATAAGTGTGTCTTTCTGTCTTCATTCATAACACATACATGAAGTTAGGTTTTATGTGTGAAACGTAGAGAGACGGAGTAAATCTGTGAAAATGCAACGGAAGAGCGTTACGCTCGAGTCGAGTGCCCATGATTGGTACTAAATTATAGTATACTATATATACATATATACTTTATAATGGACATCTATGCAATTTATTTATTGATAGTGTTAATGAAATTACTCAAGATTGTTATATTGCAGCTGCCCACTGTGTGAACGGGTATTATAGAATTTATTAATCAGCAATTACTTCATTTCTCTAATGAAATTTCTCTAACAATAAAGTCCAACTCCTAAATGCTAATTACAATGACAAACCGATCATGTCGTATTTGAAGTATGACTTTCATTACATTATTATTTTCAAATATTATAAATATTTTTAATACTATTATAAATATAATTTATAATTTACTATTATATAAATATGTATAATGCTTTGCATTAAAAATGTGTGCATCTTGAGTGTTACCATATTACTAATAAACATTATTCAAAATTGTTATTATCTGTATTTATTTTACTTAAATGCCATCTTGTACAATAGCAAAAAAGTATTACTTCAATCGCGTGTGAACCTTACGCGCACTCTTGTTTTTCTGAGAATTGGCCCCATAATCTCATCAGAAATAGAATGGTTAACCACTAGGTTGTGTTCTAGTAATTTTAGGTTAAGAATGACATCACAACATCCCATAGAACACATAGAGTGATTGCGCTTCTAATTTGTAAAAAAAAGTATTGAAATAATAATGAAATTTCTAATGAGTATTTCTGTAATTTGTGCAATAATAGGACTTTATCGACCAGAGAAATAGGTTAAAAAATTATCATCATATAATGCGTAATGCATTTTCCGTCTCAGTTTGAAAATCTCTGATCTCTACGCCATTTCTTATCTCGCAATAGGTTTCGATACGTGTTATCAGTTATTATTTTCCGTTGTGTACTATTAATAATAATATAAACTACATCAACCTTATGGTACGTGCAAAAGACCTTCGTTCGTCCATCAACATATGTTTTTTTAGCACAAATATCATGACTAGTTCAATATGGATTATTGACGGACTTCGATTTGAATGCTAAGGACTGTGAGAGATTATGTAGAGATTTCCATAAAAATAAATATGACTTCATCATTTATGCACACAAATCGCACACATGTCCACGTATTGTAAAGATACACACGTGCTAAATGAATGCCGATGGTGTTTCATTTGCGATTTATGACATTTTCACGAATCGAATTATTACCAATCAATACTGAGGTGGTTTTCAAAGGAAAACGAAAACAGAAGAATTACTCAATCATATTAAATATGACTAAGTCGTATAGCTTTTAACTAGTGGTGTATAGCATTGTACCAATTTTTTTTTTAACTTTGGAAAAATTAAATACTAAGTACAATATTTTTTGAATTATTTAAAACGGACGCTTCTTTATCTCAAAAACTGAAATACCATTGTTGGCACTTTTTGCCTCGTATCTACGAAACGGCCAGACCTGCCTTTGCCAAAAACTAATCAGCACGTCTTCGTATCAGTAGGAATCGTATGTTTTTTTAGTTATTCAAATCACACTTTTAATATAAATAGATTTTTTTTATATATATTTTTTAACAGCAATCAGAACCTTACGTCCTATGAGCTGTTGGGCTGAAACTTGTCCTTACTTCGTATTTTTAGATGGTAACCCAATGGTTAATCCATCCATATTTGATGATTTTTGATCGAACCCGGGACCTCTGAAACAAGTCCCGGTATAAATAAATAGATAAGATAACTATTAAGTTGACTTCTAAAAAGTTACATAGTTTAGGTAGAGTCATCACAACAGATAGAACTTCTAGTTCTGATTGCTGTTTCAAAACAATGAAAAAAATCTGTTGTTATCTGCAAAATAAGTAAATCTTGCAAAATGGTAAAAAAGTAAAACATTCAAAATAACCATATTTGATCTTGTAGTCTTTCCATATTGTTTTGTTTGTGCTTTTTATATATGAATCTCACTTCTATGAAAAAAGAAATTAAATTTTGTTTTTCGTTATTAAGGTGCACAACTAGTGTAAACGCCTAAAATTTCCCATTTTTGGGAATTTATATTAAAATAACTACTTTATCAATCATTTCAAAATTTTAGGAATATATTTGTACATGTTTTAAGAATACATAGTAAAATTTTTGAAGAAAAAAAATAAATATTTTTTAAGTTATCGTCGATCTCCAACGGTGCGACAAAAAAAAGGCCCTTCACTGCTGCAAAAAAAATCTCGTTAAACTAGATAATTTTGTCTGTAAAATGATCTACGATAAAAAAAATGAAAAATTGACAAACTGACGGCGTTTTTTTAAAAAAAGTCGAATTTTACCCAAAATTTTGGTCGTTTTTGGAGTGCCAAAATTCGATTTTTGATCCGATCAAAAAATCGATAGTTCATTTTATGGAGAACTATATATATATATAGCATGTAAAAAAAATTTGATAGTGATCATCGGATCATTTGTTTTTGAGTAATCGCTGCAGCAAATTCGGAAAATACTGTTTCGAGAAAAACGCGTTCGAAGATTAAATGATCGTTCTATACTATATGCTATATATATACTCTTTAAATGGCTGTGACTCAAAAACTATTTAAGATATCGATTTAAAATGTTTATGATTCAAAAAATAATTACTTTTATCTTTTTGTAAGAGCATCAATAAAGAATCCACAAGGATAATTAATACGTGAAAAATTACAAATGCTCTTACGATTGTTCTTTTTAATTGAATTTAGTGTATTGCTATATGCAATTGTTGAAAACTTATTTTTAGTACTACATATTAATATGTGTATCTATTTATATATTTATAGTCTATTTCCTATACAAAATAAATTATAATTCCTTTGCTCAACACACATATTTTAATACAAAAAATTCAACTTTGAAATTGTATTTAAGAACAATTCGATTATTCAATTTGGCCAAGCCATATGTTTTAAATAATTTAAATATTTTAAATATTTTACTTCTTTGGGACATAATTGACTTAAACAGAATGTATAATATATTTTATATACGAAATAGTTTTCTGTGTACGAATATTTATGAATCAGAACTCCATAAAAAATTGTACATTTTTATTCAGTATCAATGATGACTAATCCGATAATTTTTTGTCGTATATTTTTGTTGATAATTTACATAATAAAATCGTGTAGGTGCGTTAATGACACCTCAAATGATATTTATTTCAATTTGTTTCAATGACATAGTTATATATTTGTCTTTAGTAAAATATTTCGTAAAAAATATCTTTCGTCGATATTTGAATTTTTTGCATATGTTTTATTTTTGTTTGGAATATCACGAGCTAAATTTCTCTCAACAAGTGTCATCAATGTTGACGATATTGACGCAAGGAGTTTTAAATTGAGATTCTAAAATTAAAGATTATTGTAGTTTACTAATTTTAGACATCTATATTTTGCCAAAAGTAATGTAAGTGAAAGACGGGTGCATTTTCTATAAATGTTCGAAATACTTTGTTGATATATTTCATCTATAAATCAGGGTATATAGACAAAACAAAATAGAGCTATAATTTTAGGGGAGAACAGGAGAGAATAGAGCTTGCAAAAAGTGTAATAGGATTTGTAGTCATAGACCTTAGAATACATGTGTTCCGTATAGGTCTATAGTTGAGTTTCAATTACTTAAAAATATCAAAATTCATTAAACAATATTTTTGGTTGAATACAAACCTTGCAAAATAATATTCATTTTTTATTTCCATATAATTACAATCTGCCTGGTAGGCATTCAGTAATATTGGTGACAAATGTATAGATATGAGACTTTAAAATAATTATTCTACATTACATTTGAATTTGCTAAATGTAAAGGTTTAATTCTTTTGAGTCTTCTGGATATATTTGATGAAAGCAGGCCTTTTACAAGTTGACTCGGATTATATTCAAGTCTAATTTTGTACTTAGATTGATTCCCAAAAATTTTTATTAAAAAATTTCTATTTCAAATTTCTATATGCGTGTTTGGTATACGTTTTTGTTGGACTAATATAAGAACGCTTCTGGTCTTCCTTATTTTTTCAAAGAGATTTGACTTTATAAAAGTCCGTTATTATTGGTCCATGCGTTTCGGAAATTAGCAGGAACAGGCAGGTTTAAAAAATAGAAAAAGTATCAGTATGATATAAATGATAATATTATATAGATCCATATTAATAACAATGTAAAATTTTATGGTAATTGGTATGTCTGAGAAACCTTTAGTGCACAAATAATTCATTTAGTATGAAACTCTGAATACCATTAATCTTGTCCATTATTAATAAAATATTGAAGTTTATATTAATTAAATTAAATTTTTCAAGGCAACAAAAATAAGATTATATATAATCGTTCTTCAAATGTAATTTATTAGCTGATTATTATTACAGCTTGGCGAAACCAAACATTAGGCATTTGCAATTATAAATTTTGCATTATACAAAATCAAATAGGCAATAGCAATTTCTTACCAAAACCGTGACTCAATCCAATACAATTCCTTTGCAAGAATCGTCATTTGTTTTTCTCTATTAATCATTTGTACTAAACGCTTTCGTACTTTTATTGTTTTGCATTCTTATTGTTCTGTGTTTGATTATAACATAATTTTCTGATAATTTTATTACGCATTTGTGTTTTTATAAAAGTTTTCTATGACACACATTTTAAGGAAAATCAGCATTCGTAAAACACGAAGATTTTTCAGTAATTTGTACTGCTATTACAAAACATGGAAAAGCGTATCGAAGGTTGATCCTGAGGCATGTAAATTTTGCAATAGAGTCGCTTTTCCTTGGACTCTATTTGTTGTGAGTTGGAAATGTTTAATTAATTCATAATTGAGAAATAAAATCGATAATGAGGGAATATAAGCTTTCTAAAAATATGAATATAAGCAGCATATTATTTTTATATTATTTATCACAATAAATAAACAATAGATAGTACTTCCCAAAGACAGGTTCTGAGCTAAATTCCATCTCGATTCAGAGAAGAATAGTGTGAAAGGTTTACGATTGCCATTTTACACCACAGTGCCCGAAGTTGGAAACATATTTTTGATCTATATTTTCAAGTGAAAATGGACATTGCTGCTACATGAAATCAGGTTGCCAGATATCAGCGACCCCGTCCATTTATTACAATGCACTTATTAAAATAGACAATGATGCATTTAATAATAATATTCGTGGAAACGAATACATATTATATATTGGAACTGTTATTTCTGATTTGTTTGTTTATTCAACATCTATTATATAATGATTGGGATATAAATATGCTTTCGCCACTTCATTAATTTCTTAATATTTACACTATCCTGTCAGAAGAATAAATCTTTGATCCATGCTAATTATAAATAATTGTTATAGTAGACCAAGAATTGAAACTTCGAGCTTTAATTATATTTATATACAAATTCAATCAATACATTTTGATTCATTTAAAATATTATAAATTCATATTTTCGACTTTGGACTGCTTCTCATTTGAATGTGCTTTTGTTTTGTTGATAAATTTATTCCTGAGCCATTCAATATTTTAAAAGACTAAAAAAAATAATTATCGACTGCGATATAGAGGTTAAAATCATAAAATGTCTATATAACGATATATACCTAGTTTTGTTGTAATACAGAAATATATATGAATATTGTTAATTTCTATTGGTTTCGATCATTACGTACTACATTCTCAGAAGGTGATATCATCTACCTTTTATTTTTGCGTTGTATTTATTTGATTACTGAATTATTAAACAAACTATTTGTTTGAATCGGTACGTAGGTGCTATATATGTCTAAATCAAATATTATTATATAATCAATGATTGTAAGTCATGGCGATTTTTTCTTTTCAAGTTTCTTAGCTGTTTTTTCTTTCATTAAAATTAGTTATAAGTTTCATATTTTTGATAATCTATAAGTATTTTTAATAATTTTGTAATATGCAATATCTTCAATGATATGTACATATTAGGTTGTCAAATATCTCCCTTCCGCCTTTTTGTATTATAAACCAAGAGCAAAAAGTGGAAGGGAGATATTTGACAACCTAATATATGTAATATTTTTAATATTTTATCATTTCTTATGCTATTTTTTATATTTATGTAAAAAATATCTGCTCTTAAAAAAATTTCTAAGGATAGAGATCTTGAAAATATCTACTATAAGATAAGGTGAATAACTAATATTACTAAAGAGAAAATTACCTCAAAATCGTATATTAAATACAAAAATCTTCAATAATTGAATTTGTTTCATGGTTTTTGTACTTATATATACACTCTATTTTCTGAATTTTCAAAGTCTTCCTTCAATTTCACATACAAATAGCAATATGTGAAGTGAAAAGTGAAAATAGCTTTTCCTCTGCAATGCTGCATCCAATAAAAAGTCATCAGTATTAGAGTTTCTAATAATAAATATATCATATAGAGATAGAACAACCACTGAGTTGCTATCTATGAAGCCAAATCATTAAGAAGAAAAATATTCAGTAATTGCATTTGCTCTGATGTTTTAGAAGTTAGTATTTATACTTTGATAACATACTTGAATTTCTGAATTTTGAAAACTTGAAAACTTATATTTTACTTATTAATAGCATTATATTTCCAAATGAAAATAGCTTCTTCCCAACATTGCTGCACCCTATAAAGTCATCAGTATTAGAGTTTCTAATGATAAATATATCAAATGTAGATATGACAATCGATGGGTTGCCATCTACAAAGCCTCTTTATTAGGATTCGTTAGATTCTGATTTCTGTTAATATAATAACAAAAAAATACTATGCATAATATGTACATGATACGAATATTATATTGTATTCCGACAGATTTACAAAGATTGCTATTTATATTATCATGGTCGTAAACGATAAAAATATTTCTCCAAATATTTCTCTTATTGAATCTCATCCAACTTCAAATTCAAATTTAAAACGTTTCCAATTGAAAATAGCTCTTCTATGGCATTACTTAATAAAAGGTCATCAGTATTAGAATTTCTAATAATCATAATCAGTAGATAGGACAACCATTGGGTAGCCACGCATAAAGCTTGACAAGAGCCTGAAATATTATTATTGATAAATTCATTATCTACATATATATATAAATAAGTCGGGTTTTCCTTCCTGACAATTTAACTCTAGAAGGCACAAACCGATTTCGACAATTTTGCATTCGTTGGAAAGGTCTCGGGCTCCGCATGGTTTATAGCTAAGAAAATTAGGTGCATGGCATCGTGCCATTAAGAAAATCATTGTTTTTCACATGGGCAGTTACACGTTGCCTGCTCACGAGTTGGAAAACCATCCGCTTTGTTTGTGTTAACGTCAGACCAAAAAACAAAAAATGTGGTTTACCAAAGAGCACTTCAGTGAAACGGATAATTTGCGGATTCACTTTCATTTACTTAGAGAAGTTCAACTAAAAAACACTCCATTTTGTAATCGAAATAAATTCATTACTGCTGTGCAATAAAATCAATTTTTTCCTTTTCAAATATAAAACAAACAAAAATATTCTTCATCTTTCTCATGAAACATCTGGTGGCGAAACGGAGTTCGTCGGGTTTGCTAGTTATGAATAAATAAATACACTGGAAATTATTTACCTTAAATTAATAAAAATAGTTCATTTTATTTCTTACCAATTAACCTGTTTCTTTTATCCCTCAGCTGGACACTCTGTTCGGACGTCCTCGTAAAGGAGCAAACAACTCCCCTCGGCCTCACTCGGATTTGGGGCTGCCCGGCGGTGGCAATGGTTTCCACGGTGGAGCAGGTCCAGGGGGAGTCGCAAATGCAGGAGGCGATAAGGCCGGCGGCTACGGAGGCGCCACGAGCAATCACAACGAGGGTGGACACAGTAATAGATCCGCCGAGATAGCAGCCCTCAGTCAGAAAGAACTGGAGGTTCGCTTCGAGGCACTTCTGGTGAGTTTGATTGTATTACAGTTGGATTTAATTATAGGAGCCTCGGGTGGTTCAGGTTATTTGATTTGGGATAATGTGGATATATGAGTTCCAATCAGTCTGCTGCCAAGTTCAATCAACTTTTATATAAATTAGTGGTGTATGGCATATTGCCAGCCCATTGCTGTAACTTTCCATACCATAACTAAAAATTTTTCAAAGCTTCAAGTTTTGTGGAAAATTTTGAAAAAAATAATTTTTTCGAACGTTGTTGAAATTTTTGAAAAGTTGGTTGATATTAACTGTCGAAAATGTCGAAGTCATTTGTTTGAACTATATAAGTTAACTTCAATTATTGTAAATATTGGTACGGAACCTATAGACCAGGAAATATATTGTTCTTATTACTAAAATTTCTATAAAATATCTGATTATTTGGTGAGCATATATCTAATTATTATTTTTGGCAACCAAATGGCATTTTTTCAACTTTTTTCTGGAACTCCGGGGATCTCCGAAACAGCTGGACCTGCCTTCCAGTCGGTCATTTTCAAGAATTTAATCAGTTCTTCATTGTATACATCATACAAGTGAAATGTTTCTTGAAATTCACGTCGGACGCTCCGTACTCTCAAAATTGGATTGTCATTTTATCCCCGTATCTTCGAAACGGCCAGATCTGCCTTTGCCAAAAACTGATCAGCACGTCTTCCCATCAATAGGAAGTTAATAATAAATAAAATATTCAAATATTTTTATAAACTTCATTGAACTAGAATCAATTATTTATCTTTTTTGTATTTTTTCCTTCAATGATTTTTGAAAAGTTTTATTATTGAAGATTTCTGATTTAATGATATGAATAATGAATGAAACGAAAAATATTTCATTTTTAATATACACGTAATTGCTCTTTATCAATTTATTTAAATTTGGGAGGAGGTAATCACGTGACCGACTTTTAAAAGTTTTTGGTTCGTTCATCTCCCTTGATGATGTGTCGTGATTTTAAAATTACTTTCCTCCCCCATCATCGCATGTATTTTAAGTACATAGAAAAAAGTTTTTTATTTTTTTTTTTTTTAAATTACGATTATTTTTTAAATTCGGGTAAAAAACAATTGCACGCGATATTTTACTAGATCCCCCCCCCCTCACGTGATACTTTGTTTTTTTTTTTGTTAAACTTCTCCACCCTTTGCAAGGCTCACGTGATTAATAGATGCCCCCTTACGAGATCTACGTCTATTACTAAAGTCACATATTATTTTTTTAGAATGTCATGATTTATCAAGGATCAAAAATGGATTATTAGTTTTTCGTAATTTATTTATGTTTTAATTTATGTGATCTAATTTTAAAATTCTTAAAAATGTTACATATTAATTATTCCTTTTTTTTTCAGAATGATATGAATTTATCAGAGGCCAAAAAGACTCCGCTGTTAAATATGCCCGACGATTACAAACGCAAAATGTTGGTAATGCACTTGAAAGGTGCTTCAGATGTAAGTATGAAATACATATATATTTACTGATTTTTTTTTAATAATTTCATATAATTTTTAACTATTTTAATTATTACAGGAATACCGTCCACATTCCAAATTCGACAAAGCTCACGATTATATAAATTATTTAGCACAACCAGAATTAAGTCTGAATAAAACGCATGCGTGCGTTGAAAGTTTAAGAATCGCTCTGACGAACAATCCCTTAAGCTGGGTACAAGACTTCGGAACAAAAGGTTTGCAACAGCTGCTTGAAACGCTGAACGAATGCTACAGGAAAAAGTGTGTTGTATATTGAAATAGTTCCGTACTACTAATAATAATTAGCGTCTTAATGTTGATAGATCAAACTATAAATATTTTGAAAACACAGTTATGAGATTATACATATTTTTAATTGCTTCTATAAATTTGTTGAACTCTATTTACTGATATTTTTTCTATAATGTGGGATGATCAGTACTTATTGGAAAATATGAAAGCCAATTTCACTTAATATCTTTCTAATTAAATATTATTTTCTAATGCATC
>NW_020536747.1:0-32306 GCF_003426905.1 Ctenocephalides felis
AAACTGTCGAAACGACTATGAATAATTTAAATAAACGAACATATTGTTCTGGTATACGAATATGATTAATGATAGATATAAACTTTAAATTTTATAAATAATAATATATACTTAAAGGCTTGGTTTGTTTTATAAACGCGATTTGTGATTTCATAAGTGAGCTAGTGAACGTGTTACGATTTATTACCAGTTTATTAATTTAATTAAGACTTGTGCTAAATTAATGTTAATTGATGAAATAATATATAGTGTTTGTGGTGGTATATACATCATCTAAATTTTAAATCAGTTTACAATATTTTTAAAAATATTTGTATAAATATAACACTTACATTAAATATTTTTTGCAAGTTAATTAGAAACTATAGGCGCTTCGTTTTTTTTAGTAAACTGGGTAATCGTTGGTGTTTAGCTGTGTGAAATAAAAATCTAGAGAAAACTATTTGGAAAGATTCTTATTTACAGAACTATCTGTAAAAGACAAGTTGTATCTGTAAAAGACAATGTATTTGTGTAAAGTGAAATAGTTTTCTAAATGCCATGAAAATGTCGTCAATAAAGAGGAAAAATACCTGGTTACGGAGAAAAGCTAGCGACGTAAAGGATGGAAGGGTAGGAATTTTTTTTTTACAATTGAACCCTTTCCACTCGCTAATTCCGAGATTTATTTGAATTTTCCGAGCATCCGAGTGGAAAGGGTTATTTTTAATAATGAATACTTTATAGGTAGAGGAGACTGGGTACGGTTGTGACACTTTTTTTGATGAGAATAATTTTATTAATTTACCAGTTGGGAGAATTTTGTTAATTTACCAACTGTGAGAAAAGTAAATTAAATGATAATTTGCACATTTGTCTACATGGAGATATTGAAATACTGTCATAAAATACGATGGATTAGTCATAAAAACAAATCATACAAAAAAGACAATCACCCACACCCCCAGACATAGATAAACAAGTATAAATGCCCCCAGGACGGTTGTGACAGACATAAACATAGGTTAAAAAACAATAGCTATAAAGACCAAAATGGTTTATAACGAATTATATTGTCAGATATATGCAACACAATACAACCCAATTATTTAAAGAAAGCTTATGAATGTAATATAACAGGGTATAGCAAAACCTATTTTTTTAAACAAGAAGTCTTTGTAAAATTTTTCATTTTCTTGCTTTGAATTTCCTTTTCCCTTTCTCTTTTGTATATTGTCTTAGTTAAATTAGATTTCTTTATCTATTTAAATTTCACCCAAAAAGGACAAGAAATACAAGTCACATAAAACAAAACTAATTGCTGGTAATTAATTACTAAAGTTCAACTTACAGCAAAATAACAAACAAAGCGATCTTATCTGTATAAAAGTAACGGTTAAAACGAACATGAAAACTTATTTTATGATTTTTTAAAAGCAAAGTGATCTACAGATCGTATTAATGAAATTATGGAAACTTGTTCGAACAAACATACTTCACCTTTCTTCCTTTGGACCTAATCTCAATATCGCTATAGTTATATTATTACTGTACCCAGTCTCCCCGATTATTTGAAAATTATTATTTCTCATTTTCATCAAATCTATAAATATATTTATACAACCATTAATTTTGTATTTCAAAATTTGTTAAAATCTACGTCTGTTCATTGTGAAATAATTATTCGACATATAAGTAAAACCAATATTTGTCTTGCTAATATGAATAAATATATATGTGTTCTGTTATCTACTTGGCCAGATATTATCTTATTAATATTTGGCCTTCATTTAATAAAGCACGAGTTATGGCGCGTAGTCGAAACAATAAATTTGTTACATGCTTATAATTAAAACAAATTAGGCGAGGCTGGCAACTATTTTTATTTTTCGATTTATGGTTTCATTGATTTATTGCAGTCGTAATACGATAACGAATTATGTATAATTTTTGCTTATTAATTATTACTGATATTGTTTTTAAATTATTGGAATTTAGTAGGTGTAATACTTTGTAGTTCTCGTAATCATTACCAAGCGAAAATATTTTGACTTTTTCTTTTGCTAATTAAAATATATCATGAAATTAATTATGTGTGTATGTAAGTATATGCGAATACAAGCAACGTGATTGCTTTGAAAAAAAAATAGAAGAATTTAATAATAGAAAAAAAAAATTCAGATTTTTCAAAAATGTTCAGTTTTTTTGAAGATTTCAAAAAATTTAAGCTTTTAAAACTTTTAAATTGCGGTACTGAAAGTTTCAGCAATTTGCCTTAAGAACCACTAGTTTCATTTTTATTTTGTACCTGAGAACATCTATTATATTTTCTATTTTTCATTTTTATTCATCTATTTTGTTCTATTAGCATCAAACTCAAACAGTTTACCATAAATTAGTCCAGAGCAGAATTTAATATTTTTTTAAAATTTTGTATGTCTAGTATAATTTTTTTCTAACATTTTGTACTTTGCTGATGACACTATATTTCAATAAAAAACTAGTGGTGTGCATGACATCGTGCACTAAGGCAAATTGCTGGAACTTCCCGTACCGTAATTAAAGTCTTGGTACAAAACCCAAACAAAATTATACAAAATGTATACACATTTTTAAAATCTCTGTAAAATATCTGATAATTTGATGTACATAAGTCGAATAAACATTTTTGACCGCCAGATGACATTTTTTTAACTTATTTTTATTGAGAGTCCATAACCGCTGGACCTGCCTTCCCAAAAATTTAATCAGTTCATCTTGTCAATACAAGTAAAATGTTTTTTGAATTATTAAAATCGGACGCCTCGTTCTTCGAAACGGCTAGATCTGCCTTTGCCAATAACTAATCAGCACGTCTCCTTATCAATACGAATCGAATGTTTTTTGAATTATTCGGTTGATTCGCGTTCCCGAAATAGTCGACGAAAATTTGTATCCGCACACACACACACACATCCATTTTTTCTAAGGTATGCCAAAATATTCAGAAACCTTTAAAACGTAAAGATATATAAAAAAATTCATTTTCGATTTTTTGTGATTACTATGGGAAGTTAAAAATTATCTGGATGTACTCTTTGAATTTTATCTATCGTTTTCTGTAAGCAACCTAGTTTCCCCTTAGATCTCTTCATCGAATGTTGAAATATTGTTCACTCATTGTGTGAAGTATGAAAAGTCGAACACGGATATAAATTTTATTGCCTTTGGCCTCAATTGACAATTCTACTGATCCCATATTAGGTATCTCGTGCAGATTATAGAGACCTCAGTTTTTGCAAAATCACTATTAAAAAAACATTTTTTTCATGAATTTATTATATTTTTACCTTGGCATCCATAAGTATTCAATACTTGCAAAAACGATATAAATAATAATAAAATGTAAATTATAATAAAAAGCTTGATGTGTAATATTTTCAAGTTTGTTTTATAAAACAACTTTAGTATTGAAGTCATATTGATACAGTAATAACTAATGCGAAATGCAAACAGTTCTCAGAAATTGTTATGAATGTTATGGGAATCACAAAATCTTGAGTCAACGGAGTTTTCGCAGGGGTATCCAACCTTTTATTTGCTTTTTTTGAAATATTAGTTGAAAATTGTCTCTAGAATCGATATTCGATAACAAGATATATAATACATACAGTATAGTGTAGAATGATAGATATCGAATGAATATATAATACAATATCTTATAAATAGAATCCTACATTCTAACCTAGTATTTTTCTCAAAAGTGCAACCCAATGATCAACGACCCTTACTTATGTGTACTATGGGTCAATATTACGATAAAATAGAGAATAGACCGTAACATGGCGTGGACCGTTTTTTTTTCAAATAAATTAGTAGTAAAAACTGTCAAAAAGCTACGTATTTGCTGCGCGATCAGGCGTTTGACACATAAAACCTAACTTCACATATGTATCATCTATGCACATCAGAAAGATGCAATTATATCATCGTTTTTTGTCGTTTGTGTTTTTTTTTAGGTTAGGTTTTATATCTGGACAGCAAATATATAGCATTTTGACAGTTTTTACTACCAATTTATATGAAGAAACGGTCTATTTTAAATGAGAATTGGCTCCTGTAAATATTAGAATATATCTAATAGTGTTAGCGAATATGTGTTGCAGCAATGCCCACGTTGGAGTGTCATTGAATTGAATTGAAGTGATTGAAGTTTAACTTGAGGTTATATTTGAGATCTATAACATCAAATGAAAATTTGATATCATACTGCTTGATATCGAGCTGGTTGACATTAAGTTTACTTTCATAGCTTACAAATAAAAAAAATATAATATATAGAATTCATATTATAATGCCAATAGACATGAACGATTTGAGGTTGCTTTAATTAGTGTTTTAGAATTTTGAAGTTTGTTAATTAAAATTATTAGCATGAAGAGAAATAAATAAAGTAGCTATTCCGAAATATTCATAACTATTAATAACTTCAGTGTAGAATAAATATCATCGTCCATATACATAATATATAATCTTACATATGCTTATCAATAAACTGATAAATTGAATTTATCATTCATTTTGAAATATGTTTTTCTGACAATTTAAGTCTAACAAAGAATCGTATGCTATATATGCTATATATTTAAAATATTTAATATCTTATCATTAAAAGCGTATTCAAAATCAAATGATTCATTTTAATGGTTCTAGTAATAATTATAAATCATGTGGACGACGTTAATGTTTGTTAATATGACTATTTATTAACACAGTGATTTATTCAATAATGCTTTTGAATTAAAATTGATAAAAGGTTCAGATTATTTGAACCCTTAATTACTATTTTTTAATTAGATAACTAGAAGTTGTTAGTTTAATGACCCATGTAATAAGAAGTAATAATGATATGCTCTACTTTGTAGGTAATCTTTTATTTCTGTTTCTAGTCATTTTTTAATAACTTCTCAAATTGTCATTTTGTTTGGCTCTCTGGTAATAATAAATTTCATCACATAGTGATAGGACAACCATTTGGGTTGTCATCTATAAAAAAAAGCCAAGTTAAATAAATAAATAGATATATTTACTATATAATGCCTCTATGATTTCATTTTCTCCTGATTTTTTATTTCTTACATCTATTATATCTTCTGTAAAATAATCTTTTAAGGAATTTGTTTATAATACAGCAAGAGGATTTGTTAAATGTCCCGAGCATCAAAACATAAACTTTCTCCGGTTCTTAAACTTGGCTCGTATTACGATTTTATATGATACTTACATAATAAACTTTTACATTTCTATCAAATAATTTGTATAAATATTACGGAATATTTATTTTCTTATAGGTAACTGTGTAGCATTTAGAAAGATGTGTTATTTCTTGAAGATGAGAGCTGGTCGACACGTGATAGTACTTTTTTTTTATTAAAAGTTATAGAAGCAATCAAAGTATTTGACCTATTAGAACTCTGAGTTAAAGAAATAAATAAACCATAAATGAAAATAAAAATCAAAGGAAAAAAATAAATGGTGGTAGTTGTCCCAATGAGCAATTTATAATGAAGTACATCATGTCTATAAGCAATTTTTTGCTGAGCCCTATTTAAGACGAAATAAAAAGTAAATGAGCCATTAAAAATGTTTATTAAAATCTTCTTGATTAGAACAACTGTGGTACGTGAAAATTCAATTTGCAATAATTTAAGTTTTAAGTGTTATTATCTCTATCTAAATTATTAATTTGTTTCAATAAATTATATTTTGGGAGTAGTATTGGATTTTTTAATGATCTCTCTCTACCCAAAGTCATTTTTATAGATAGGTACATTTTGTATTTGGTTTTCAACAATTGTACTATAGTCATATACAATAAACTAAAATATATTTTAATATAAAGACTAAAATATCGTTTAATATACAATGTCCACTTGTTTTTCAATTTTTATGGTGATTCTAATCATCAGTTGAAGATATCAAAAACAATTATTTGAACTTTACCAAATTTAACATACCTTTTACTGTAAAACAGTGAATATTAATTATTACTCAACATTAACAAATTAATGATATAATGAAAATTTTATAAAATTTGATGGTGAAATTTTTTGTGTAAGTAAAATTTGTAGTATTAATTGAAAATTACAATTGAATACATTTTGGTAATACATAGTTGGTATACCAAAAAATTTCTTTTACTATAGAAGCTATTGTACTTATAGTTTTATTCTTATAATTGAACATTTTAGAAAGATTTATTGTTTTGAACAGCAATTAGAAATTAAGAGTCCTAAAAGTTGCTGAGCTAATTTAATTTAATACTACATCGACTTTACAGATGGCAACCCAGATAGTTGTCTCATCTCTGTATGATAAATTTTATTATTACAATTTTTGTAATAGGTCGAAAATTTCTTTTTTAGAACCATATTGCTATCATCCAAGTGAAAACCGATATCGCTACTGCTTGACATCAGGCTACTCGAAACGGGATCGAACCCGTGACCTCTGATTGGAATCCATTCGCTCTAGCCGCTTACCTGCGAGTGAGCTAGAAAGAATGATTTTGAAATTTTTGTAATTAAATTCGGAAGTCATAGTGTATTATGTAGGGTTTTATTTGGTGTAAAGTGTAGAGTTACTGTGAAAATAAATTTATTTATTTTTCATATAGAAATGGCTTGGCTCTAAGTCCAGATTTTTTCTTCATTTTTGTATAGTATTACTTGTTATTTAATTTAGAAGTCATTTCTCATATAATATATTAGTCTCTATTTGTTACATGTCTTAATTTTTTATTTCGGATTGTGAGATTGTGAGATTGACGTGGAGTTGAATTTGCGAAATCTTCTATTAAACACAAAACTAGTTCATTATAAATTTAAAATACACAATTCCAAATGTACCTTTATCTCATAAATGGAAACTCCAATTTTCTCCTAATAATTGATAGGATTTTACTTTGTACTAGCACGAAGAATGAAGAAAAATGAGTAGAAAATGCCCTGTGATGCTCTGCGGATTTTCACCTATAAGTTCATATTTTATTTCTTTATCTTTTATTTTTACTATCACATTTGCTTAATATACTGTTTTAAAATATGATACTGCAATATCGATTACCGATTACCAAAAATACGATTGTAACATTGAAATTGAAATGGATACTCTCCAGAATTCTGCCCGGAGCTTATATTATAACATTCGTAACCTGTGATTATTTATGGAGTGGCTTGGCGCGAAGTGTTTTGGAATGTTTGGAATTTATTTATTAGACCTGTTGTCTTGTGATCTCTCTAATCTTAAGATGTAGTTGTACAAATTATACAATCACGCATAATATTAAGCAGAAACATTTAACTGAATGAATACTTCAGTAATTTTAGTGTAAACCATATTTAATAAATGGTCTTTCGGTGTCTCTGTGGTAAGAACTTTCCCTTTGCAATTAAGGGTTCCAAATTCGAGACCCACTTCGAGAAGTCTGTTATCAAGTAGTGGTGCTATCGGTTTTCACTTAAGGAGGATTTAGTTGAAAATATGTTTTTAAGTGATGTTAGCCCATCTCCAGCATTGCTGCATTAAATTAAAAATCATTAGTACTTGGGAAATTTTGATAATAGAAATATATCAAATATAGTTACATATAGACTAACCTTTGAGCGTTTTTAAAGAGCTATATAAATTGAGAAAGATCATCACAAAACTTCATAGAACTCTTAAACTTTGATTGCCCCCTTAAAAAAAATTCTTTTTTAATAATATTTAACTAATATTAAGGAGTAACAGCTAATTATATTGACATTAAGTTATAAGCTAAGTAACGCACTATATTTTGGGCTAACTTTTTATTTTGTTATTTCTTATTCCATATAGGGGTCCTCCATTAATCACGTGAAGTTTTCAATGGATGGGGGAGGGGGTGGTTTGACAAAAAATCACTAAGAATCACGTCGGGGAGAAAGGGGATATCACGTGTATTTATCTTTTACCTGAATTTTTTTTTTCAAAAAAAAAGTTTACAATTTTTTTTGTAACTAAAAATACACATGATGTTTGTTGGAGATGGGGGGTAATTTTGAATATCATCAAGTAAGGTGGAGGGGGGATCCAAAATCCTCAGACGTGATTAATGGACACTCCTTTATGGAACATCAGCAATTTTTTGGTAGTAAATAGAATGTCGAAATCGATTGCCAATCCAGTGATTGGACGTTCGAGTATAAAATTTTGAACTAAATTGCAATTGAAAATTGAGCCTTATATTAATAGTTATATACAAAAAAGACTGGAATAAATCTAACTCATGATAATACGTAAAATTGTTACAAGAAGTTACTGCAATGTACTCTAATTGTCTATGATGGTTTCAAAGATTAAAGAATACTAGATGATTGTGATTTTAATAATTTTCTTTAAATTTCTACATGTATATATTATTCCATTTTTTCATTGCGATGTGACTTATGAAATCATGTCAACTTGGGATATGTAGGTTATAGTAAATTGACCAATTTTAAAAATTGTAATTTGCGTAATACATTTTTTAAACTATGTGGATAGTTTTGGTTATTTGGAAAACTTTGTGTAATAGTAGAAGTACTCTATTTTACATAGGCAATGGCTTATTTGGTCACAATAGTTGAATTAGATTTTTTTTATCTATTACCAATGGTTAATCCTCTATATTTGATGATTTAGGGCAGTAGTGCCGGACAAAAGCTATTTTTACTTGAAAACATATTGCTATCTATATTTCCAAGTGAAAAGCGTTGTCACTATTGCTTGAAAAGAGGCTGCTCGAACCGGGACCTCTGAATCAAGTCCCGTCGCTCTTAACCGCTTACCTACGGGGGAGCTTTTGGATGATCCTTGAAGCGGTTTTTGTAATTGTCTGAATATGTTCGTATTTCATCGTTTATTGTGTTCATGTCGGTGTCTTATGTATCAACCAATTCGTATCATATTTTGGGGCATTCAAAATTTCGTATGACAAAAATGATGCTTCTTTCTCAAGTAAATTAAAAGCAAATTGATCCTCACCTTTTCTGTGAGAGTGCGATATGGTCTGGGCGTGGAAAAATAATTTCTTGTGTAATCTTAGTAACCCGATAGGTGTCGGAATTTCCTGCGGGCAAAGCATTTGTTTATTATAATTACCAGTAGCTCCCTGTATGCCAGCATTCATGTTACATTATGTATGTTTAAACTATTTTATCAAGTCGTTAAAATAAATTATCAAATGCAATAAACTTAATCAGATCCAGCGCCAGACGTGTGCAATAATTTCATTGTGCGAAATACGATCATTACACGCAGAAACAGTTTATCGCCAATTTATCAGGAAACAAAATATTATAATTAAGCATTAACCATGGATGAATTATGAATGTTAAACATGGAATTATATAAGCTCTTGTTTTTGGTTCTTGGGTTATGAATTCGAAGAAGTTTGAACAATGTATATAACTTGAGTAAATTTTTATCAAATTCGTACATTCAATTAATTTAAATTACATCTTTTTTGCAAAATTTAGATAACTTAAATATTACTCTATTATTAGATATTATTCTATTAGAAGAATTTTTTCATATTTCTTAAGTTATTTTCAATAAGTGCTAAGGCGATGGTATTAACAAACCTGTTTCTTATTGCAGTCATATGCAATTATAATTACTCCAATGTAATAACAGGACATTATTAATAAGTCTGGCTTTAACATGTTTTTTCTTTAAAATAATCTTGTGCTTTTTAGATGTTTTATACTTTTTAATTATTCAATTAGCTTTCTTAGAGGTTTATCAATGTTATGTATAATAAGCCCATGGAAGTTTATTTACTTTATTTTATATTTTATAATGATTGGCGTGAGATCGTTATTTTATCATCTATTTTATGAAGACATTTCGAAATTGTTATGTTAGTTTCTTTACACAGATTTGAAGGCAATTTAGACGTCGTCCTTTATAGTTGTGACTATATTTTTCAAATTAGTATTTTTGCCTTAACTCATTTTGGAGCAATGCCAACTATTTTCATTTGGAAATATATTTTTGATCTACATTTTCAATTGAAAATGACTTGCTGCTTGGTATCAGGTTACACTAAACTCGGGATTTGAATCCGGAACCATGTGGTTGCAAGGTCAAGTTGCAAAGACAGAATTTTATTTTTTTCGCTGATATAATTTGATGATTTTTTTATGGACACCATTTTTTCTTTATTTTTTTACGTTATTAATTGGTGTGTCTTTAAATTTCCGAAAATGAAAATTTATGCTTCAAAACCTTAGAAAAATGGATTTATGTGCGTGTATGTGCGGATACAATTTTTGTCGACGATTTCGAGAGCACGGATTAACCGATTTGAATGATTCAAAAAACATTTTCCATTAGTTCTTTTCACAAATGGTTATTAGAAAGCAACCCAAAGGTTGAGTGTAACTATATTTTTGCACATTTAAAAATAGTATTTTTGCCTTAACTCATTTTGGAGCAATCCCAACTATTTTTATTTGGAAATATACTTTTGATCTATATTTTTATTTGAAAATGACTGCTGCTTGATATCAGGTTATACGAAACTCAGGATTTGAACTCGGAACCATGTGGTTGCAAGGCCAAGCATCCGCCAGATCTTTATTTGTTTGCAGATAATTATTTATGAAAATCTTTTCTTCTCTATTTTTTTCCGTAATTAATTGGTGTCTTATTAACTTTTCGTAGGGTAAAAAAATCGAAAATAATAATTTTTTTGCAGGTTGCTTTCATTTACCTGGTGAACATTTTGGCACATTTTAGAAAAAATGGATGTATATGTGTGTGTGTGTGTGTGTGTGTGTTTGCGCATGTGTATGTGCGGATACTATTTTTCGTCGACGATTTCGAGAGCACCGATCAACCGATTTGAATGATTCAAAAAACATTTCACATTAGTTATATTTGTTGATATAAATGAATCAGCTATTCATTATTAAGGTATTGGGATCAACCAAAAAAATATGGATATTAATATCAATTTATATGAAAGCGTTTTCTATTTTAATTGTAGTTACAATATTTTTCATACTTTTACATCTTTTAGATGCGAATATTCTTGATAGATATAAATTTTATATATATATATATGATAAAGTTTGTTTAGAATCCATAAGTTTCAGCTATAGTTCTAACTTCATTCAAAATTACTAAATTAAACCAATACTTTTTTTAGTAAATTACAAACTTTTTATTTCTTAGTATTTTCAGTTTCAGTTTTTTCATAGGACTGAACATATTTTTTGGTATATTATAATTATTCTACTTTCATTTTTTAATTTTCAACTGGCATTTTTTTAGTTTAAACTTCTGTTGATGATACACATATTGTATATTCAGGTATTTAGAATAAATCTCTTTTGACCCTTTCCACTCGCTAATTTTGAAATTAGCGGCCTCTGGGTGGAAAGGGTTAATATTCAGTTTATTATTTTCGGCGAATTGGCTGCAAGCATTTATTTAGAATATAAATGCACCTAACAAAGTAAGTTAGTAATTTTTTCCCCTCGAAATGCATTTATTTTCATTTCCGTGTTAATTTGTATACATTTAAATATACAAATGCAAATGCATTGCATGTTACAGAGTTCATAATAACAGTGCGCGTATAAGATCCTTGACCTTACCTTAATACAAAAAACATTTTCTTGATATTATCCTTATCATTATGATGTATTATGTCCCATTTTTGTAGAAACTTTTATATTCTGAATCAATTTCTTTATGGTACTTATCTAAGCTTATCATTGCCATGTGTTGATTATAATAATTAAATAAGGCTCTCGTAGTTGTTAGAGCTATGGACTTCAAATCAAGGTTCTAGGTTCAATACCGTTGTCGGACAGCCTGATGTCAAGTAGACACCGGTTTTACTTGGAAATATAAATAGCAATACATATGCCGATAATCATCATCATCATATATTATTGCCATCTATATAATTATGATTGCAAAATCTGAAACTCTGGTAATTATAAAAATATAGGATAACAAAAATTAAAAACGCAAATTACTATCATTACATTTATTTTAATCATACAATAGTTGTAGACTTTTTTGTAATTCGACTAGTGATTTTTAGTCATCGGTCTGGAATATATGTTTAATCTTATTGGGAAACAATTCAAACTTTCAAATTATTCAAATGTCTTATTCATTTTTTTTAAAAAGGCTTTCAAATTGAATATATTAATAATTAGTCTTAAATCAATCTTAAATTTCAATAACGAAGTCGAAACAATATTATTTCAATACATCATCAAACATTACCTAAATCTATTTCAATTTAAATAAATCATTTGAATAAATAAATATTCTTTTTTTATTGCAGTCTGATGTAGGTGGAAATACATCTGGTTTTTTGAGCTTATAATGAAGTGAATAAAAATTCAAGTGGATGATATATATTTTTGAATATACATTTACTTTTGGCGTTGATCATTGCCTGCATGATCAGTTTTGTTATTTTTGCTTTTATTGTAAATTTTTATAAATAATTAATTTATTTTCACTATATTAATGGATGCGATGGCATCTGTCTCCATACATAAATAGTGAAACATTTGTTTACATTAATCTTACACTCGGTTTTCGTCTTAAACCGCATCTATAAAACAAAATTAGAAGCAACCAGAAGACGTCTTTTATTCGTCATCTATTAAATTACGTATACAGAAGGAACATTTTCTGTAAGTTTTCTAAGTAAAACTCTAGAAATGTAAAATCTTACAGATTTCTTCTAAAATAGTTATTTTTTTTTAACTTTTCTTGGGGTAAAGTTAACTTTCTTAGTAATCGCCCAGAAATCGAATATTGCATATATGCAAAAGGATGTATCTTTTTGTTTCAAGAATATTTTGCCATACCTTACAATTAGAAAACGGATACAATTTTTCGTCCACGTTTTTGAAAGCCCGGATCAACCGATTGAATGATATTGATTAAATACTCGATTTGTATTGACGGGGGGACGTGCTGATTAGTTTTTATCAAAGGCAGGTCCAGACATTTTGGAAATTCGGATTGCATAAAATTGCAATTTTGAGAAAACGGAGTATCTGATAAAAATGCTTAAAAAACATTACGCTTCTTGTATCGGCAGTGTGAAGAAATTATTATTTTTGTGGGAAAGCAAAAAAAATTCTTTTTAATTTAAAAGTAAAATATTTATTTTTAAAATATTCAAGATTATTCGAATTTTAATTTCAATTCTAGCTAAAATTCTAATATAAGTGAGCTTTCACTGAAATGAAAAAAAAATGAAAAAATAATTTGAACTATGCAATTTAGTCTATATAACTCTTAGAAATATGTAATAAGGTTCTTCATTCTAATTAAGCTTCATGTAAACATATAAACGTCGTCGTCCAATTTATAAGCTCTTATATTTTATATATAAAATTCGAATAATGAAAGTTGCAGTATTTATAATACTCGATTTGTTGATTATAGAATATTTTTATTAGTACGGGAAGTTTTAGGATTTGGCTTTAAGGCACGATGCCATGCCTCACTAGTTTTCTTGCCATGCCCTACATTGCTGATTAGTTAGTTATTAATATTATTGAATGCACCTTTTTCAATTTTTATTATGATTTACTATGATGTTAATCTGTAAAATGTATTACTTATTATAAATAATTTAAAATGATGATTTCACACAAAGAACAGATCTTTCAACATGAAATGCATTATGTACCCAGCATTCTTAAAATAATATTTGTGTAATTCCATCATCTTAAGTTGATCATCGTCTTTTGTGTTTATTGCCAATACACATTGTATACAAGTTCTCAAGCTTTTAAAACAAACACAATGTTGCATTGAATTTTTGCGTAGACTATATGTCTGTGGAACTCCGGGGCGCTCCCATGTCATGGGGGCGCCACTCCACCTATGTGTTAATTATATATATATATATATATATATATATATATATATATATATATGAGATGTACGTATCCACATTTACCAACCTGTATAATGCGGGGTACTCCAACAATGCAAGTGGCCGGAACACCCACCCTATACAGTCCAGAATAGGAAAATAGTATGACTCATAGGAAAAGAATACAAAAGTTTTGCCAGACAGAATATCGTGATCATGTTCATCAGGATGATTTATACCAGACACGTAGATATATATGTATATATATATATATATATATATATATATATGTACCATGGAATATAAAACAAATGAAATAAATAAATTGGTTTTGGAAATACGCCGTTTATTATAATATTTTAAATTCAGTTTTTTTGTAGAGTAAACAGGGAATATTAGGAAACTGCTAACAAATTAATAACAAATCCAATATTAAGGATCACCCTAATGTATATGTATATATAGGGTAGAGCGGAGCCCAAAGGTCTAACTTGACTTTGAGCAATTATTTTCTGAAAACCAAATCAATCACCACAAATAATACGTATCAAATGAACAAATATCTGACTATGTTCAGTAAATTACCATTTTATTGATCATTGATGATTTTTTGTTATTTTTAACAAATTTGTCACTTGGTCCGTTTTACCCCATAGACGAGGTAAAAAGGGACATCCTGGGGCGCAAAACGATCCGATCTTTTATTTTTAATTTAAGAAAGGTTTCAAAAACTAATATCTATATTATTCAATCAGTACGATGCAGTTTAATTATTAGGTTGAACAAGATAAATTATAATCTAAGTATGTATTTTTAAACAAATTTATCAACTCTTACTACTTCATAAATTTTGCTTAGGTGTAGTTATTCTGTTTAATTTATTATAATCAGACTCATTGTTTCTTGAAATACAATAATTACAAATACCTATTTCATGTGCACATTTTTTTATAAAGATTGCACTAGATTACTGGTCGAACTTTGTCGAAAGAATTCATCTTCAAAATTAGATAACTGTTAATTAATTTTTTTTTGCTTTTTTTTAAATTTACTTTACATTTTTATTTACGATTTGCTTGTTGCTTTCGCCAGTATAGAAGTGGTCCTTTTTACTACAATCGCATGTAAGCTAAGAAATAGTAGAATTTAGATAAGTAAAATGTTAAAGAAATAGCAGCAGATCCTCCAGAGCAGTGATTTTCAAGAAAAACAAAATAAACTTTCAGTCGTGTTTGTAAATAGGTCTTTGAACGCTATGACTAAAAATATTGACTAATTTGTTGAAACTTTTCCAAACTTTGACTGAACTTCAATAGCTAAACGAGGGTGTTATAAATGCTTTATCCACTTACCAGAAACTTTTCAAAGAACTAGAAGTTTTCTGACAAAGCAAAACATTAGAAACGCAGAATAATTGAACTTTTATCTGATTTCTAAAAATAAGTTGTATTTGTTTATATTATTTTTATTTTTTTATGAAATAAATTTATTAAATTTAATTTACAGCCAATTTTTGTCCATCTTTCTCTAAACCTAAATTTACATGTATACATAGCTCTATTTAGCTGTTTTGCAAACTAGAAATATTTCATACTACTTGATATGTGATTTAAGTTGATTATACACTTCCTTGTGAGAGAATGGACCTGCCTCCGGTCAGAGCAATAATTTTAATTCCAATTGACATCTAATGCATACATAAATATTGCATAGATATTTCAGCAATTTTTAACATCATTACTAAGAAGAATTCTAAATTACTTTTCTATTTATTTTATTGTAGTTTGGAGGGTATAAGTAAAATCTTAGTTTATTTCTCTTCCCAAAATGTCCAGAATGTTACTTTTATATTTATATGTCGAAACGGAACGTCGTCATTTCCCAATTTAATTAAAGTTATAAGAACGTGAATGTGATTTCCCAATTTAATTAATACTATAATAGTAAAATAATTTAAATGAAATTAAAAGGATTATTTGAAAACTAACATTTACCCCGTGTGCTATAATACCAGTTTAGTCATAGTGTTATCATTTGAATCATGCAAAGGTTACAAGTTCATGTGAGTTAACATAATTACATCTTGGGAAAATTGAATTAAATGCATTTTACACGTATGCATTATACTTATATGTATATCTATATACATACATTCATTATGTATGTATGTATCGTTGTATACAGATTTATTACATATAGTAAACTGTATTTTCTATGGTCTGTTTATGGTCGAAATATATAGTGTGTGAAAATAATGGCATGTTTTAGTTACTTTACGAGTAATGAATAAGCAGTATGATTTCTTTTACATTTATATTTTTATAAATCTTTGTTGGCAGATAGTTGAAGGCCTATAAAGTTATTAATTTGATTTTAATTAAAATTGGAAGTACGATTGAAGGTAAACTTATAATTAGAAGAACAATCTTAGGCTTGCAAAATTTTCAAGTTTCTCCAAAATTTTGTAAAACAATTTTTCAAGTTTTTAATGTTTTAAATATTTTATTTTAGAAATCTTTATTTATTTATAATTTCCACATTTTGGCGGATTCTAAATTTTAATGTGTTTATTAATTTTATTAATTTATTATTTTTTTAGAGCAGAAAGTTTCAGCAATTTGTTTTACATATTATTATATGAGGAAGAAAAATAACTAATAATTCCATTTACTCTTTGAGTTATCTAAAAAGTTACCCTTGTATTATTATTTTTTATGAAAAATGCTGCCCTGAGAAAACTAAGACACTTTTATAAGGTAAGATGAATGGGGAGTTTAATCAAATCTCACTAAAACCTTCACAAGATCATAGGGTCGCGTCCAATTTTTAGGAAAGACACTTATGCGGGTCCTTCATAAATCTTCAAAATGTTTTTGTATCGTATTTGTACTGGAAATCCAATCCTTTCATAGAAGGTCAAAGTATAATTAATCAATACTTACTTACATGTTTGATTGTAATCCAACTCTATGTATGCATTTGGCATATAATTCATTATTTTTACTGACTGATGTCATTTTAGCTAGTACTACTTTACACTCATCCTTTTTTGTGCATTATGATTTTATAGATTAATCAAAAACTCAATTAGTCACTTAGATATATAGAAGAATAGGCTATCAACTCGGAAATGCAGTTTACAAGAGACAAGATGATTGTTTTTTGATTTATATGGATATTGAAAAATATAATTAAATAATTGTTATACATAATCATTGATTAAACTTGCAATATTTGGCTGGCAGAATTTTGCCATTGATACATTTTTGCACATCGAAATATTAAATCTAAACAAAAGAAATGTAACATAGATATTGTATGACTATAAAACTTTTTGAACTAGAAATAGAATTTGATCATGAGTCAAGTGTGATCAATAATGAAGTATTGACTAATTTAATAATATCATTTTATTAATTTGTACTGTTTTAAACCATTTTAGATTTTATATTTTGACCATTGGCAGTGATTTTGAGATTGACAGAGATCAATGTAGAGTACACTTTCTTTTTAATTTTGCCTTGCTAGTGAATTTGGGTGATCTGCGAGTCGGCTTTTGTACTTGTCTGATTGAGTTGGTATTTCATTGTTTACTGTGCTGATATGTCTTTATGGATCAAGCATTTTGGATCATTCTTTGGAGCATTCAATTTTTTTTTTAAATAATTTATTTTGACATCTGCGAATTTTTAAGACTTGGGATTCAGAAGCCATGTCCAAATTGGTTCAGTAATGATTTTGAACGAAGATTTTAAACAGGATAAAAACAATTTGTTCTATTTGTTTTCCAAATAAATTTTGAACTATGTTACGTTTCTTGCCACTATGTACCAAATGTCTACAAGTAAATCATTCTTATATTTTTGTCACTTTTTAAATTGCAGCCAATCGTTGAATTAAAAGAACAATAAATAATGAACTATTTATTTATACGTTTTTGACACGGTGTATGTGTCATCAGTCAGTTTTTTTTTAAAATATATATAAAGTATCACACCAGGAAAAACACTCACAAAAAATTAAACTAACATTAATTGAAAAATAAAAACATAATAAATAAAGTAAAAATTTTGTTTTAAAGTTTAAATCGAACTGTATCGCGAGAAACATCTTTGTGTAAAACCCTCAGTGTATGACTCTTTTGTAACTCTTCTATAAAAATGACATAATTTAAAATAATAAAATGTGGCATGTTCTAAATAACAAAATTAATACATAAGGTCATAATGAGTGCCAGGAACACTTAATTATTTTCATTATAATTAATATTTTCATTATCATTATATTTTTTGTTACTATTATAATTATTTTTGTCTATTTCTAACTTCTCGTTGGTAGTCAAAAATGATTATTAGACATATGGATATCAAATTATCAGATATTTTATAGAGATTTTAATGATAAGTACAATATTTGTTTCCGGGTTCCGTATCAAGATTTATAAAGTTTAAGGTTCATATCTAGAGTTCAAATAAATGTCGTCGACATTTTCGACAGTATTGATGAACCGACTTGAATGGGTTTCAAAAACCAAAAATATTTTCTATATTATTCAATTTTTCCAAAAGGTCGATTTTTTCAAAAATTTCGAGAATTTAAAAATTAAAACAAAATCTTTTTTTTTCAAAATTGTCAAAAAAATTTAACTCTTTTAAAAAAAATTAATTACGGCATGGGAAGTTTCAGAAATTTACTTTAAGCATGTTTTCTGAATAATTAAAATAGGTTGAACTGTGTTCCCGAAAACGTCGACGAAAATTTGTATCCGCACACACACACGCACACACACACTCTTGCATCCATTTTTTCTAAGGTATGCCAAAATATTCAGAAACCTTTGAAACGTAAAGATATATAAAAATTTTCATTTTCGATTTTTTTGCGGTTATTATAACTTACACTACGGGAAGTTAAAAAGTTCAAAATTTCCAAAATATTTCAAAATAAAGAAAACATTTTTTTTCAATCTTTGTTTCCAAAAATCAATTTTTCAAAAATTTAAAATTTCTCAAAAATTTAATGATTTCAAAGTTTTTTAAAAAAATGTAATCTTTAAAAAAAAAAAAATTGCTGCGGGAAGTTACAGCAATTTTCCTTGAGGCACCACTAGTTATTTTTTTAGTATCCTTTACCTTTTTTAATTAGATAGTATGTGAAGAAATAATTTATTTTTTTAATTAAGGAAAATTTCAACTACATAATCAATCATTATCTTTCTATATTAATATTTTTGTTATGTTAGTATTATTTTTGTTAATAAAATAATTACAACATTAACTTGATTTAATAAAAGGGACAACCCTTGCGACTAATACATTTTGTAATTAAATAAGTTTTAGGAAATGGAGTCAAAAAACTGTAGGTAAGCACTTTTTTATATGAATCTATGTCAGTTTCCACTCAGTTTGTAAAAACATTTGTGTTATTAACTTCCCGTAGGGTAAGTTATAGTAATCGCAAAAAAATCGAAAATGAAAATTTTTATATATCTTTACGTTTCAAAGGTTTCTGAACATTTTGGCATACCTTAGAAAAAATGGATGTATGTGTGTGTGTGTGTGTGTGTGTGTGTGTGTATGTGTGTGTATGTGTGTGTGTATGTGTGTGTGTATGTATGTACGTGTGTGTATGTATGTGCGGATACAAATTTTCGTCGACGATTTCAGGAACACGGATCAACCGATTTGAATAATTCAAAAAACATTCGATTCGTATTGATAAGGAGACGTGCTGATTAGTTTTTGGCGAAGGCAGGTCTAGCCGTTCCGAAGATACGGGGCAAAAAGTGCCGAAAACGGTAACTCAGTTTTTAAGAGAACGGATCGCCCGATTTGAATAATTCAAAAAACATTTCACTTGTATTGACAAGATGAAAAATCGATGAAATTTTCATGAAGGTAGGTCTAGCGGTTTCGGAGATATGGAGGAAAAAGTTAAAAAATGAGCCATTTGGCGGTCAAAAATGATCATTAGACATATGCACATCAAATTATCAGATATTTTATAGAGATTTTAACAATAAGTATACATTTTGTCAACATTCCTATGGGTTCCGTACCAATGCTTATGCGTTAGACAGCGACGCGGCGCTTACGCGCTTTATATTTTGTGCCTATGCAGTTAAAGCAGTACGATTGCTTTGAAAAAAAGTTCAGATCTTCCACAATATGTCAAAATAAATAATTTTTTTTTTTTCAAAAAAAAAAAATTAAAAAAATTTTTTTTTTCAAAAAAAAGTTATTTTTTGTCCAATTTATAGTTTCCCAAAAATCTTATTTTTTCAAAGTAATTTTTTTTTCAAAAATGTTAATCGTTTTTAAAAAAATTATAATTTTTGGTACGGGAAGTTCCAGCAATTTGCCTTAAGGCACGATGCCTTAATTGCCTTAAGACAGAATTCCACTTACAGCTAGTTCTTAATCTACATTTTTTCTACAAACGGCATTTAAGTGCATTAATCTCCAATAATAACATAGTTTTTGTTTGACTGCGTACACCCATCCATCATTCTTAACCCTAGGTCCGATATCTTCTCCGTCTTCGCACACTCGTCGTCGTAGTGAGTCAGTCCTTCGACTGTCAGTTTGTTGCCGACGGTTGTAGCGAAAGCACGTGGTGCCCATTTCAGATGTCAGGAAGACAATTGACACTTGTCAAGTCTGACATCTGTAACGTTTCTTAGATTTAATGGAAAATTTGAATCCAGTCAGTAGTGCAGTTGTTATGTGTGTGAAAATATATGTGGTGAAAAAAAAATGGATTAATTTACCATGCGATCATGTATAATAATCATATTTATACACCTACTATCCCCCAACGGAATTTATTAATTTTGAATTTACGCGAAGTTATTAGCACTAAGCTATAATTTGCTTATATCTACAATAAAATTTTCATTGTTTTACTGTCAAAATATTTTACTGTTAAAATACAACATATGCAAATTATATGTTAGTTACCAATTTATAATAGTCTATGGGGATATCCGATTTTGCCCTAAAATACATCAGTGTTATGACAAAGCTATATTATGTATCAGTTTTCATATAAAGTGGTACTGAAAACTGTCAAAATTCTATGTGGTTGTTGTGTAGTCAGGCGTTTGAGATAGAAAATCTAGCCTTAAAAACGCACAATTGTCTCCAAACGATGTTATCATAACTGCATCTTCAAGATACGCCTTGATAACATATGAGTGAAGTTGTATTTTATGTGTAAAACGCCTATTCGCACAGCAAATACATGGCATTTTGATAGTTTTTAATTTTTATACTATCAAAATGCCATACCTACTATCCCCTGTTTTAAACGGTATTAGTTTTACGCGGTTTTTGAAAATATTTTTTACCGAATTTTATTAATTTTGCATTTTAAACTGTCAAAATCCTATGTGGTTGTTGTGTAGTCAGGCGTTTCAGATAGAAAATCTAACCTTAAAAACGCACAATTGTCTCCAAACGATGTTATCATAACTGCATCTTTGAGATACGCCTTGATAACATGTGAGTGAAGTTGCATTTTATGTATAAAACGTCTGATCGCACAGTAAATACATGGCATTTTGGCAGTATTTAGTAATGGTTTAGTAACTGGAACATAGCCTTGCTTAACAAAGCACTTATTGACAATAATATATATCATTAATGGAAATATGTAGATAAGTCAGAAAGACAATTGACATTTTTCAAGTCTGACATCTGTAACATTTCTTAGATTTAATTGAAAATTTGAATCCAGTCAGTAGTGCAGTTGTAATGTGTGTGAAAATAAATGTGGTGAAAAAAATGGATTAATTTACCATGAGATCATGTATAATTATCATATTTATACACCTACTATCCCCCGTTTTATACGGTTTTTAAAAATATTTTTTAACGAAATTTATTAACTTCACGTAGGGTAGTTATAGTAATGGGCCGAAAACCGAAAATGAAAATTTTTGCATATGTTCACGTTTTGAAAGTTTCTGAAAATTTTGGCATACCTCAGAAAAAATTGATGTGTGTGTGTGATTTGTAGGTCCATATTTTTTCGTCCACGTTTTCGGGCGCACGGATCAACCGATTTGAATGGTTCATAAAACATTCGGTTTCTTTTGATAGGGAGATGTGCTGATTAGTTTTTGGCAAAGGCAGGTCCAGCCGTTACGGAGATACGGAGCAAAGAGTGCAGAAAATACAAATCGAGTTACATATCGAAAATAATTTACATTTTAATTTTAATTCGGTTCTGATATTCTTTAAACAAATAATTTCAACTTTGCAATTCAGTTTATATAATTCTTATAAATATTAGACAATGTTACAATATTTATAATAATCTCTTTGAAAACATTTATCATTCCTCGAACATTTCGTTACGGTACGGGAAGTTCCAGCAATTTGCCTTAAGGCACGATACCATACACCACTAGTTAATTTTGCATTTACACGAAGTTATGAACACTAAACTATAATTTGCTTATGTCTACAATAAAATTTTCATTGTTTTACTGTTAAAATATTTCATTGTTAAAATGTTGTAACTAACATATATGTTAGTTACCAATTTATAGTAGTCTATGGTGATATCCGATTCTGCCCTAAAATACATCAGTGTTATATCAAAGCTATATTATGTATCAGGTTTCATATAAAGTGGTACTAAAAACTGTCAAAATCCTATGTGGTTGCTATACAGTCAGGCGTTTTAGATAGAAAACCTATCCCATAAAACGCACAAATGCTAAAAAACGACTAATGACATGTAGCAGTTTTCATATAAAGTGATACTAAAAACTGTCAAAATCCTATGTGGTTGCTGTGCAGCAAGGCGTTTTAGATAGAAAATCTAACCTTAAAAACGCACAATTGTCTCCAAACGATGTTATCATAACTGCATCTTTGAGATACGCCTTGATAACATGTGAGCGAAGTTGCATTTTATGTGTAAAACGCCTGATCGCACAGCAAATACATGACATTTTGACAGTTTTTAGTAGCATTTTGTATGAAATTTGGAATTTTTATATTTATACACCTACTATCCCCTGTTTTAAACGGTTTTAGTTTTATGCGGTTTTTGAAAATATTTTTTTATCGAAATTTATTAATTTTGAAATTACATGATTTATTAACACTAAACTATAATCTGCTTATATCTACAATAAAATTTTCATTGTTCTACTATCAAAATATTTTACTGTTACAATAAAATACTACAAAATATATGTTACAGTTACCAATTCATAGTAGTACGAATAGACCAATGTTCTGGCAAGGCTATGTTATGTAGCAGTTTTCATATAAAGTGCTACTAAAAACTATCAAAATCCTATGTGGTTGCTGTGCTGTCAGGCGTTTTAAATAGAAAACCTAACCTAGAAAACGCACAAATCCCAAAAAACGATGTTATTCCAACTGCATCTTTGAGATATGCCTTGATAACATATGAGTGAAGTTGCATTTTTTGTGTAAAACGCCTTAGTATGGGTAGTACTTAGTAGCATTTTGTATGAAAACTGAAAGCTAACATAGCCTTGCCATTACATTGGTCTATTTTCCGGCAGAATCCGCACATATGTCTATAATGGAAATATGTAGATAAAATGAGAAATCCCCGTTTTATGATCAAAACTAAATTTTTTGTGTGCAGAAGCTTTGTTTGAAGCAGAAGTTTGTTTGAAACACCAAAACAAAAAGCATCATTGTTTTAAAAGTTTGTTTTTAATTAGTGTTTATATATACATAATTGATAGCGTAAATTTATTCAAGGTGTGCAAATAACAGAATAATTTTTTAACAAATCTATAATAAACAAAAAAAAATTCATAGCTTGGCGAAATATTATAATAAAATATTAAAGAGTAAAAGAAAGGTTATATCTTTGCAAACAAAATTCGAAATTTTGACCATCTCTGTAATAATTAAAATATTAGATTTTGCTAATTTTTATCAAAAAGCTACAAGTTATTAAAGGTGTTTCATATTAAATATATTAATATTTATTTTTTGTTCATGTGTTTATTAATCATATTAAAAACTGGTAAAAGTGGCTCTTTTATAGTGATTTTCGTTTAGCGCGGTTTTTCCTTATAAGAGTAAATTTTTCGTTTTACACGTTCTCCTTTATGAAACCTGTCTTTCGTGTAGGTACATTTATAATTATGAACCTAATTCTGTAGTTGATTTTATTCTTTGTATTATATACAAAATGATTTTTTCACATGATGACAATGTCACATGTGTGAAAATGAAGAACAATTAGAATGATTATTCGCATTTACATAACACTGAAAGCGTAAACAAATGTGCTCTTTGCTTAAATCATTTATGATTAATATCCAATAATTTGTATTTAAATTCTTTTTAATTAATTAAACTGTTTGTTATATATTTATACTGGGAAAACAAATATTTTGCTGATATTTAAAAATAAATAACAGCTTATCTGGAAGAGTCACTAATTAATACATGTTCTCATTATTGATTGTAAAACAATGATTGCAATTATTGGTGTTTTAATAAACTTGTTTATAATTTGATAACTATTTGATTCAACAAAGTGCTTATCTGTATACCTTCCTTGATGATACTACGCAAAATGTTTTTTTTTTAAATAACAAAACATTAATAAAAAAAACACAAACATTTTAATTACTTAGGCCTTTTATTTTGGTAGTTTGATGGACTGTATTCCTTCAGTTGGGGGCTTGTTGTAACATTTTTTTTCTTTAATCATCATATCTTGAGGTTCACTTAATACATTTCTACGAAATAAAGATGAATAGATGCCATAAATAATGTTCATTATTTCGCAAAAAAAAATTCTATAAAAGGTGCCTTACCTTTATCTTTGGAGCTAGTTGTAACATTTACAAGAACAAGTAGTAGCGATAATGAAACCTCTAGTTATTTATTTTTTATTTAATTTTAACAAAATTGAACATCTTTTTAAAGTTAGTGTAACATATTTCTTCTAATTATTACATGACATCACCAAAAAATTTAATACTATATAAGAGGTTGCTATCACTGGTTAGTTATCCTTTACACGCCCTCAAATTAAATTGTCTGCAATTGTAGCTCAATATATACTTATTATATAGTTTGCTAAGTAAAATAAATTTAAAAAAAATCTCCTGAAACACATCTTACATTACAATCTACTTTATTTGTATGTAAGATTAATCACAAACCAGAAAATATCACTCTTCTGATTCAAGGGCTGATTCTGCCAAGGCTATTTTACGTAGCATTTTACATATAAAATGGTACTAAAAACTGTCAAAATGCCAAGAATTTGCTGTGCACTCAGGCGTTTTACACTTAAAATGTAACTTCACTCATATATGTAATTATGCCACATTACAAAGATGCACTTATGATAAGATTGTGCGTTCTCTAGGTTAGGTTTTCCTATCTAACGCCTGACATAGCATTTTGACAGTTTTTAGTACCACTTTATATGAAAAACGCTACGTAACATGGCCTTGTCATAACATTGGTCTATTTTACGGCAGAATGATTTTGAATATCGTTTTTTTTAGTTTTGCCTCAAGATTTTATTACAACTCATCTGTGACTACCATTACATTACAACTAACTTATGATTTTTTTACATTAATTAATATAACTATTTAAACAATCTAGCAATCAAAAAAATTATCACACACTATCAAAGATTGATAAATTTGAAACAAATTAAGACATATAAAATTCAAAATTAGCTGATAATAATAACGCAAACCGAAATTTTTTTGATACTATAGTTAATTAGTCAAAAATGACGGACCTGCACAGTTCTGTTTATTGCGACGGCCTACAGGACAATAATATATAAATAATAATAATAATTTAATATCGTTCAAGACGTTTAAAAAACGCTTGTTACTACTTACCCTAGCTCCCCTATAATTTTACATGTCTTGAAAAAATCTATAAGATTTGTAGGTTGATTGTGCCTTAAAATAGACCAATGTTATGGCAAGGCTATATTACGTTCCAATTTTCATGCAAAATGCTACTAAATACTGTCAAAATGTCATGTATTTGCTGTGCGATCAGGCGTTTTGCACTTAAAATGCAACTTTACTCATATGTTATCAAGCCATATCTCAAAGATGCAGTTATCATAACATCCTTTTTTTATATATGTGCGTTTTCTAGGTTAACTTTTCTATGTAAAACGCCTGACTGCGCAAAAACTACATAAGATATTGATAGTTTTTAGTACCACTTTATATGAAAACTGCTACATAATACACATCATAACCTTGGCATAACATCGGTTTATTTTACGGTAGAACCGGCCCCTTACTTTCAATTTTTGTGCACCATTAAAATTTTTACAACCGCTCTAATATTTCATTAATTACTACCATAGATAAATTTTTTCCCATCAATGAAATGCAAATTGAATACCATTCACGTTTAATAAATGTTACTATCTAAATGTCTCCATAACAAGGCGACATATTGATTGATATGTCCCAAGTTAAGTCCATATAAATACTGGAACAATTTCTAATTCATGACGAGATCAACACATTAATTGTACAGGATGTAGTTATTTACGAATTGCACATTCGTTTAAATAAATTATGATATCATTGTATGCTACGGAATCGCCAAAATATTTCTTTATTTATAATTGCTGAAGTATTTTATTATACACTTGTATTACTTGCTTATGTGGAATTTGTAAACACAAACTATAAATACTTATATTAGAATTTGACTTAAAATATTTTTAATAGTTTGTTAACTGGCATTCAACGAATGAAGTGTATTTCAAAGCTAATAAGCAGCTATTTTTTATTTTAATTCATTCATATCTAAATATATTTAATTGAAGTCTTATTCTAATTGCCTAGGTTCAATATATTTATTTCAAATCAGTTGGTGATTGTGTGGTAACAAAAACTTGGTAACGTTAATATTAATTTTTATATCTCGTTAATATTTTTATCTTATTTTCAAATACCGAAATAATATGAAAAATTCTGAAATATTGCTATCGAAGTATTACCTCAAGTGATATTTTGTGTAAATTTTTTAATGGATTTTGTGCTTGTAGTGGACTTTTCGACTATAAAAATATCATACGCAAATTATCAAATCTTAATAATTACACTAAAAGCTTATAGAATTGTTAATTGTTCTGATTGCTATTTGGAAAGTTAATAAAAATTGATTTTATCAATGTTTTTGTTATAATTCACCACTACAATTTCAATGGCTAGAAGATTACCAGTACAGCCAACCCTCCTATAACGCGGTACTCTTAGAGCGCAGTTTCCCTAACACCCCATTTATTCTCTCCGCGCAATCTATAAATGTCTTCAGTAACTAGATATTGTTATAAAATGTTATAATATTGTCCATTTTGTCCTTTACAATATACAATTTAGTTTATAATAGTTTATATCATAGTTGTCAGAGCTTACAGAACGTTAGTCTATTTAAAAAAAAGTTGAATTTTTTTTTGCTGGAAAATCGTTTTTTTTTAGTTTGGTTTTTGTATATTTTTTAATAAAAGTAATTTGTGATTTATCTTGTTTATATTCCAGAACAAAATGTTTGTTTCTGCTAAATAATCCACTTTTGTAGGTTACCTTTTGTAGGTTAGGTTTTATGTGCAAAGCGCCTACTCGCACAGTAAATATATAACTTTTTAAATGCAGGTAAAAAATAAATGCATGTGACATCTTACTATACCCTTCCACCCCCACGTGATATTTTGTGATTTTTTGTCAAACACCCCGCGCCATCCCCTAAAAACTGTGCACGTCGTCAAAAATTTGTACAAAAATTTCAAATAACGCGATAAAAATGCAGCATCTTATACTAAATTTGAGTTGTTCATAGCACGGTTCTTATATAAGGCGATAGCCAGTTTTCATAGAACGCACTATATTTTAGCCTGGTTTGCGCGTTAAATCCGAGTTTCTTGAATAAAGTTTTGATTAACAAAAAAATCCGAGTTTTTTACAGCACGGTTCCCATACTGCACGGTACGCGTTGGGAGGGTTGACTATAATTAAATTGATTTCATTAATACATACAATGTTTTATTTATTATTTAAATTTATATTTTTGTATTTCATGTTTTATTTTTTATAATCCTCAACAATTTTGTATTATAAAGCAAATAAAGTTTTGATTAACAAATTAATACAAACAGCTTCTGATGACTGTTGGAGCAAATAAAAAATATTAAATAATATTAACTTTACGATAACAGTGCGTTATTATCGACTGCTGTTTTTACAGTTCATACAATACGTTGTCAGTCACCGTTTTTCTTGAAGTATTAGAATCCGTTTGGATCGATTTAAAATAACAAATAATCAAGCAATGATTCATAGTTGCAATTGTTCGTGAATGATAATGACAATATTGTGTTATGCATTCAATTATTTCGAATTTGTTTAACAAAATGCCTCCGGTTTCGTATGCGTTGTAAACTGCTCCAATTGGCTGCCGGACGAAATTCCATTTTATTTGCTCCATAAGACCAGTGTTCTTCTGTCTGTTGACAAATACGGTGCAATTATAATCATAGATAGTGGAATACGGAAAATAACTCAAGTTTAGTGTTAGATTTAAATTTTTTTAAATTAACAAATCAAATGTTACAGAATCGTGGGTTATTACAAAGAAGAAACTATTTTATAAACAAGTGATACATAATCCGGTAATGAATTGTTTAAGATGAACGCGCTTTCAATAACATAACACGTAACCGTTAACCATAATAAAAAATTATTCTTTACCATTATTAATGTAACTTGATTTCATATCCATACAGCCGTGAACATGAATACCACAGTTAATGATTATATTTTAATTACTAATTAATTTGCTAGTGTTAATTGTGATATAAGTAGTCAACGGTCTGTAAATTATTATGACCGACATTAAAGGAACGCTAAGTGCAAGTGTGAAATAAGACTTTGGGATTTAGTGCGAAATTATTGTCAGAAGTGTAACATGTGTTAGAGGAGTTAATAAGAAGTTATAAATTCTGTGTTCATATTATCAGTTGCTCATTATGAGCGCTGCTAAAGGCTACAGGAAGGTTAAGAATAGAAATCGCATTATGATATCAACCATGGTGCACTGGACAAAGGTATTTTTGTAAAAAAAAAATAATTCAATTGTACGGGGTCTGCCAAATCAGTTTTTTGATTGGCAAAAAACTTTATTTTTTGCTAGCCGAGGCAGCCATTTACATTAAATTATTTCCTATTATCAACCGGAAGGATTGTACTTTCAAGTGAAGAAAGAAATTCAAGAAAATATTCAGTAGTTTTTTTATAGCATTTTCAAAAAGTTATTTGGCGGACCCTGTTTATTGTAACATGTAATTAAAGCGAATTTCACTATTGCTTATGCATAAATTTATTTGCCTGATTATATAATATATTTTACCTACAAATAAGAAATTAATGCCTCGAAAAAATCGTAATTTGCCGTAAATTTTCTCACCATCTATAATATATAGGATATACAATGTGATTATTTAGTATGGAGTTAACAATTCTGGGTTAATTTTTAATTTCTTATAGGGTATTATAATTAAATTTTGGTATTAGGGTGTTATAATAATCGCACAAAAATCGATAATGAGAATTTTTATATGCTTTTACGTTTCAAAAGATTCTGAACATCTTATCTTATCTTATCTTAGAAAAATTGATGTATGTATGTGAGTGCGGATACAAATTTTCGCGACGATTTCGGAAACCAGGATCAAGCGATTTGAATAATTCAAAAAACATTCGATTTATGTTGATGGAAAGACGTGCTGATTAGTTTTTGGCAAAGGCAGGTCCAGCGGTTTTGGAGATCTAATAAGAAAGTAAAAAAAGCCATTTGGCGATCAATAATGATCATTAGACATATGCATATAAAATTATCAGATATTTCATGGAGATATAAAAAATTAGTACTAATTTTGTCTACATTTCTATGGGTTTCGTACCTATGTTTTATGTTAATTTGCGACGCGGCGCTTACGCGCTTCTATATTTTGTCTCTAAAACAGCTCGCTTGCTTTGATAGAAAGTTCAATATTTTCAAAAAAATTCAAAGACAATTTTTTTTTCAAAAATCTAGTTTTTTTTTCAAAATTTTCGAACATTTTTAATTTTGGTATGGAAACTTCCAACAATTTGCTGTAAGGTACGAAACCATGCACCACTAGTTTTTTTTGCTTTTTATATAAAATTACTAAAATCAACTTTACTATTAACCAGTAAAAACCTGTAAATAGTTGAATGGCATAAAATTGTGGAATAGGTAATTTATTGTAATTAATTATATTAGCCCTTTCAGGTACATTTGGTTCATTATATCATTTTTAGAAATGATAACGCCGAACGATTTATTCAATTGTGTTTAATTTCTTTTAAATATTGGGCGGAAATTATATAAAGAGACATAATTTTGATATTTACATTTATGATGAATACAATTACATTACAATTCATGAACTGTAAATTGTTGAATGGGCTCAAAACTTGTATATTGTAATTAATTATTATCACCTTTTATTCAGGCGTATGAATGCATAATATCATCTTAGACATGATACCGCCGTACGATTGTCTGATTAATTTCTTTTAAATTTTGGGCGGAAATTATATAAAGAGACAAAAATTTGATATTTACATTCATAGTAAATCTGACCTAGGTCCGCCAAGTTAATCGCCCGAAATATTTGTATTTTGTCTGTTGGGATAACTTCGGGGGCATCTTCCTACCTGTAGAATGCATAGGTATTATTTACCTGTTTATGACATAATGGCAAAAGGTTTTCGATGTAACTGGATTTTATTCATATGCCACAATTGGAATCATTTCAGGGCTTGGGCTGATTCATATATTTTTTGTATATATGTATTTGAATTTGTGTTGAAGTTTTTGATATGGGCTCGCCCGTAGGTCAGCGATTAAGAGCGACGGGACTTGTTTCAGAAGTCCCGGGTTCGATAACCACTTCGAGCAGCCTGTTGTCAGGCAGCAGTGACAACGATTTTCACTTGGAAATATAGATAGAAATATGTTTCCAAGTGAAAATAGCCCTTGCCCGGCATTGCTGCACCAATAAAATGTCGGCCCTATTAGATTAACTCTAATAACAAAAAACCATCAAATATGAATGGAATAACCATTGGGTTACCATCTAAAATAAATACGAAGTAAGGAGAAGTTTCAGCCTAATAGCTCATAGGACACGTAAGGTTCTGATTGCTGTTCAAAAATAAAAAAATAAAATAAAAAAAAAGTTTTTAATATAAAATATGTACCATAATTCGCAAAATGGTTTAAGGGGGCCTAGAGGAGCTTGATTGTACAATATTTAAAAAAATAGATGTTTGTTTTTGGTTCTATAGTCAATTTTTAATTTCCCGTAGGGTAAGTTATAACAATTGCAAAAAAATCGAAAATCAAGTTTTTTATCTATTTTTACGTTTCAGAGGTTTCTGAACATTTTGGCGTACCTTTAAAAAATTGATGTATACATGTGGTGTGTGTGTGTGTGTGCGGATACAAAATTTCGTCGACGATTTCTGGAACTTGTGAATTAGAAGATGAAGAACTGATTAAATTTTTGGGAAGGCAAGTCTGCGGTTTCGGAGATCTAGTAAAAAATGTTAAAAAAAAAAATGCCATTTCGCGATCAAAAATGATCAGTAGACATAGGCACATCAAATTATCAGATATTTTATGGAGATTTTAATAATATCCATAATAATAAGTTAGACGGCGACGCGGCGCGTACGCGCTTTGATATTTCGTCTATGCAGCTAAAGCAGTACGATTGCTTCGAGAAGCAGTACGATTGCTTCGAGAAAAAGTTCAAAATTTCCAAAATATTTCATTTCACATAAAGAAAACATTGTTTTTTCAAAAAGTCTTTTTTTAAACAAGTTAATTTTTTTCAAAAATTTCAATTCCTCAAAAATCTAATTTTTTCAAAGTTAAAAAAAAAATTAATCTTTTTAAACAAAATAATTTTTGATACGGGAAGTTTCAGCAAATTGCCTTAAAGCACGTTGCCATGCACAACTAGTTTATCCATACCCGGATGTCCAGATATTGGATTGGCATTAGATTTAGACATTTTTAAGTATACTACCAAAAATTTGCTGATATTCTTTGTGAAATCGGTGCAGATTTTTTTTTCTTTTTTTATCCATTCAAAGCCATGTTCTTCGATCTAAATTATGATAATTATTTAACTCGTCGCTCTTAATTAAATCACCTAATTTAATTTGCGTAATATACATTGGTAAATTAATGTTAATAAAATAACATCTGGCATAGATTAATTTAAATTTAGTGTGAAATCTAGTGAAAGCGAGCATGTTCCGTCCTAATACTTAAATTTTTTTTACTATTTACACTACAAACGCATTGATATCTAACGAGCA
>NW_020536748.1:0-17919 GCF_003426905.1 Ctenocephalides felis
TTCATCAGGCGTAGCTATGGCAAGTGAACATACTAAATTAACTTTAAATAGTTAATTCAGTTAGATTTGTCACTATGGCAACAGTCTCGAATAGTTCAGAGTGGGTGTTCGTGGTTTCATCAAATAACAAGACAATATGCAACATTCATAATTTATATTGCCAAAGGCATTTGTAGGACACATTACCAAACAATGAAAGTCTATAATAATAGATAGTATAAAATCTTTGCATAATACTATTGACCATTACAATATATATTATATTTAACCAAACTAACATTTTCAGTTATCAGGTTTCAGGATATATTACTGAACTATTCCGGGTTCAAATTATAGACATATTGTACATTGTACTGATTTAGCATTAGTATAGAATCATCGGTTTCACGTTTCCTATTAACACAATGACCCTGTTAGAACCTTTAATAGACAAATGAAGTTTGAGATCTAGATTTGTACTTGACTGATCTGTAGACATCAATGAACAGCATCAATGACTTAGTTAATGAAATTTGCTATTTCTTGATGATCTTGTTAATAATTGTTTAAAATTTAGTTAAAAAAATTTAAACAATGAAAAACAAGATAAGATGCTTTTCAACAAAACATATATACAGTCATATAATCATATATAATCATAATTGTACAAAGATTTAAACACAATATAAGCAGATAACGATTTATAAAAGACATTTTAGAGAGTATCTACACATGCAATTGAAGAATAATAATATAATGGTTGGAAAATGACAAAAATATACTGTGGTATATTCCCAAATGTTCAAAGCTTTACAATATACATATTTGTTTTATAAGATGATTTTCACCTTACAAAAGAACAAGTAGTGTAGCGGGGTAGTTGGAAATTTATATACCGGATAATTGCTAACCTTTTATTGTCCTTTTAACATAATTTTTTTAATTTAAATTTTTTTATTTAAACACATTTGTTTTATAAGATAATTTTCATCTTATGAAAGTACAAAGAGGTAAAGGGGGTAATTGCTAATTTTGTATAATAGACAATTGCTAACTTTTTGTTGACTTTTTAACCATGTTGGGTATACAAACACATAACATAGTTTTTTTTTCTAATTTAGATTTTTTTATTTAAACACACGCCACAGAGTGGTAAAGTTTACGAATAAACCTGCGGTGGTGAAAATTCGGAAAATTTCTAAAGTTTTGTATCAATAATTTCATTATTTTGATATTATATTTACTGTAAACATATAAGCGTATATAATTCAATAATCATAATTAACTAACTGGACTTGTAAAACAAGTGGGTATTCAAATCTATTAATTACCTGGACTTGTAAAACAAGTCGGAACCCAAATTCTGTTTTGAACGTTAAAACATTTTAATACGTTAAAACACATTTGAGCTAATTACGAGGTGCATACCTATAACAAACTTTTACAATTACTTTTGGTCATTCTGTTACAGAAATTTGGGACGACCATTACGATTCTCTTCAGTGATATTACCCAACATCAGGTGGTTGCCTTTGAAATGGCATGTCATTAAGTTGCTTAATTGTTTGGCCTCGGCATGTGGATGTTATTGATCGTAACAGTTTATAGAACACATCACGAAAATGTTTTAAAATAACAGGGGACCATATACATAACTATATCTTTATTGATTCATTTAATCCACCCATGAGGCTAAAACCGATCTTGCTTTGATGTAAAAATGGATTATGATGAAAGCTAATTATTCATCATGACAGTATATTTTATAGATAAAAATTAATTAAATAAGCATGTTCTGCAAAACTTGAAATTGAAATCCCATTTTATGAATTATTTATACCTATTTATGAATAAATCGTAAAAAACATAACTTCAACATAATTGAATTTTTGATTTTATTAAAGAAGGAACAAGGAATTTTTGTATACCAATATTTTAAAAAAAACGGCGAAACTTGGGGTGAATCATTTTCTTTGTGAGTGGTATTTTCTTTTTCAGAAAAGTCGTTCTGATGCTGACAATGCTAGCCCTAATCTCGTGATGAAAATCTCAGAAATGATCTCTGAGGTTTTTTTATCTGTCTGCGAGTTTTTGAGAAAATGTTGATGACAAATTGTATGCAAACATGTGTAGTGTTAGATACATATCTTTCAGGAATATCAGAAAATACTAAAATATGTCTGAAAGCTACAACGTAAAATTAATCATTTTTGCTCTAGAAACCGATACAAATTAAGAAAGTATTCTAAATTGAAATTTTCAATTTTTTCTATGTCTTATAAATTATAAATTTGACATATGACAAATTGTTTACAAACATGTGCAGATACAAATTGGTCTACATCAGGAACATCAGAAAATGCAAAATATATCTGAAATCTACAAGATTGCAATGCAATATTAATTAATTTTGCTCTATAAACCGACACAAATTAAGAAAGTATTCTACATTCTAATGTTCAATTTTTTACAAGTTTTTATGATTTTTGGTTGAATATGAATTGATCCTTAAGTTTGCATGTTAAACTTATTTGCATGTTGGTGAGAAACCATAAAATGCTATTGAAAATACTTTAGTTTTACTTGAAAAAAATTGAAGTACACTTTGAGTAAATATTTCAAATAAGATTGGTATGGAACACAAAAGCTGCATAAGTTTTATAGACATTTTGTCCACTATAAAAAAATCAAGTCCACAAATCAAGATTTGCACCATTTACTTCGTATCTCCGGAACTACTGGATCTGCTTTCCCCAAGAACTTTATCAGTACTTCAAATCAACGTTAGTATAAATTGAATATTATTTTATCTATTCAAATTAGTCAGTCCATTATCGAAAACGTAAAAAAATTATATCCAAACTATCACAATCGGCTTTTCTGGACTAAAATCTTTTAATTTCCTATTATTCAACATTGTGAATAGGTATAAAGTAGAGGCATTTTATATCAATTTGTGAAGATATATATTAGTATATATATATATATATATATATATATATATATATGTATACCTGAATGTTATTACTACCCTGTCACCTTTTTGCGATATCTCTATAATCACACCGAACAAGCTGGGCCCAAGAAAAACAAGAAAAAACTTTTTCTTCAGGTACATTATAATAAATCATCAGGACTTGCGACGTTATCCTGTAACTCTCTTGTTTATGCGCATATATAGTAATGAATCACATCCAATTAAAATTGTATTTATCTTTGTGGCACTTGCCCCGTGTATGTTTGCACATAACAGTATTAGGAGTTGATGTATCATATCTGTCACTTCCGAAATGTCATATGCCTTGGAAAAGACACATTGAATTTACGCCACCGACAAGCATATGCGTTTTTTTGTGTTTGTACTTTTTCATCTTACTCCCGAAAGCAAAAGCTGATGAATATTTTACTCAATGGTTTTGTGTTTTATAGAGGATTAATATTGAGAGAGACAAACTTCGAGATTTATTTTCATATTTGTTATTTACTTCAAATTCAATTTTATTCTAAAGATATTAATTATTAACGTTAACGTTATTATTATTTATTTACAAATTCAAATTTATTTTATAGAATAATGAAAAAAAATCCAGCCTAGTAATAATAGTAGATTAGAGATAGATTCCATGATTTGGTTGTCTTAATTTTATTTTCAAACACTAATAATATTATTGAGTATCCACTATCGCAATTTTCAATAATTTGCAATTTTTTATCGAAACCTAGTATATACTATCAAATTTATAAAAAAAATGTTACGCTACATACAAAACCAATGCAGTTTTTTTTTCTGCAAAAACGTTGATAAAATTATTTTTATTATATCATCAATTATTGAAATGATTAGTTTCAATCTAATGCTTATCAAATCTCATAAAATGGATTTGAAAAATTCGAAATAAGACCTACCCTTTTCACGAATATTCGAAGAAAGTCAAAATTTTCGTTACATACTTTTTTTAAATTTTTTGGTGAAGTCTTTTAAAATGATTGGAATTTTGGTTATATTTATTCATGTATGGTATTCAATACTGGCTAAATAACCTCTTTCTATTTCCAATGAACATTTGAAAAAGCTCTACAAAGAAAAAAAACTTGAATGCAATAAAAAAAATAATATATTGCTTACGGTTAATTGATTTAATTAATGCAAAAAAATTTAATTGCTTCATATTATCAAATATTGTTACGTTAATTTCAAATCAAAAATCATAATTGCCAAATAATGAATAAATATATAAATTGCCGACTGATTTTGCACAATGAACTGCCAGTTTTATAGTTCAGGATACTGAAATTGGCCATTATACTGAGCTTTTTCGAACACATTATATAAGGTTGTCAAATATCTCCCTACCGCCTTTTTGTATTATAAACCAAGAGCAAAAAACAAAATATATTTAAGTATAAAACATTTCTGCTTTGAAATAATTATGTTTGTTTAATTTTTATTAATATTTTTAATATGAATTTAGATTCTGAGACTCCTTATAGTCTCATCTATCAACATATAGATAAATAATAACTATCTATAAAATTTTGTTTACTATCTATAAAATTAAACAATAAATAAATTCAGTCAAATACTCGAGTATTCGAGCATAAATTTATTTTCTACATAAAATTCGAAAACCGGTTAAAACCGGTTTTTTAGTAAAATTAAAATTCGAAAACCGGTTTTCTGAAATGTCGGTTTTTGTATAAACCCTACAATTAAACAACTGTTGATATTTTCATCATTTGAAGTAAATTGTGACTCTACCTTTGGTGATCACTTACAGCACATGAAATTGCGAATGTTTCAGAAAAGCTGTAAGAATAATTTCTTTGGACAAACGTATGATTTGTGTTTGCTAATAAATCTTTTTGAGTAAATAATCCCTGGGCTTTCTACTACATTATTTTCGAGTAACGCCTTGTCATTCATCCGGCAAGTCTGCAAGATTCATTGCCATAATCAAGAGGAAATGTTTTTATCGCCGGAGTACTAAGAATGATCTTCCAATGTCTCCATATACAAACCGGCAGCGGCATTATGACTTTCGCTGTTTGCTCTGTTTATTATATTTTTTGGAAGCAATTTATCAATGCCACTCTGAAAAGTAATCATCCCTGAAAGAGTGATGTACGACATTTCATGTAATTGGATTCTCTACTCGTGTACATCTGTTCGATTTTCGACTTTTTTAAACTTAGGATGTACTTATCTATGGTTAAGCAATATTTACCACTCAATTTGAAAAAATACATTTTTTCTCGTCAACAATTTAAATGAACAACTATCTCTTTATAACATGAATTACACGAGCTTATATAATTTTCTTTGAACTTTTTGCTTCAAAGCGAAGACTCTCTGAATGGAAGTTGAATATCTGAAAAAAATGAGGAAAGGAATAAATACATTTTCTTGAGAAACTTCTGAATTTAAATTGTAAATATTAAAAGAGTGTGTTAGTGATAAATTCTGAAATCTGAACTTGAAAACTTGTTTTCAACATGAATTTTTTTTATTTTTTAAGCACATAATTTTGAAACCTATATTTAAAATTTTTGAACATATATTAATACTAATTTTAAAGTTTATTTTAATCTTATATATATATATATATATATATGTTTAATGTTTTATTTTGTCCTTTTGCAGATGCAATATGAATGGCAACTACAAGAATCCTGACGATATGCTGGAATTATCTTTGATTTTTCTACGTATGCAAGAGTCTGAACTAAGAATGGAGGGAAAACGAACAGTAAGTTTTTAGTTTTTTACTATTTATCCGACAATAATTTCATATTATTGAGTCGTTAAAAAAATTTAATTAACTGATAACGTGAGTTAGTAATAGTGACAAATTCGAAAACTAAAAATATTTTTAGAATCAAAAATAAATGTATTGCAAATCAATCAAAACTGATGTATGCGTTTGGGTATATATTTATATGTATGTATGAATTTGGCACTTTTTGTTTGAAGTAGAACGGTTCAATCGAATTGCTGGAATTTAAATATAGAATCGAATTTTTTAAAAAAAAATCTTTCTTAATTGACACACTTCTTGATAGAAACTCCTTTTTTCCTAATCAACAAAATTCAAAATATAATTTTCTAATTCTCACTAATAATTCGTGCATGCAGTAATTTGCCTTGAAGCACAATCTTAAATCATACTAGCTTAATTTCATAATTAGATAAAAAGGATTAATTTATTTTACTTTCTAAGGTTTCGATATGTTTTCTGTCTGGGTTATATATATATATATATATATATATATATAACCGATTCTAAAATTTACATAAAAAGATTTTTGGTAATAAAAATTAAAATAAATTTTGACAACTAAATTAAAGAACTTTGATGTAATCTAATGAAGTGCGGGAGTGAAAATATGTAGTTCTCCGTATATTTTCTTCTCGTTAAAAAGAATCTTTTTATAATTTTATTATCTATCATATATTTTATTTGAGGCCTTTCTGTATATTCTGAAATATTACTATTTTAGAAATGAAAAGCCTTTGTTATATCTGATAATTGTTGTTGATTGAATTATCTGACGTATTTCGCATGCAACCGGTAATTAATATGCAACTCGGATGTAGCCAAATTGTATGTTAATTTAATGTATATATTATAATATATTCTACTGTATCAAGGAAGAACACTGGAAGGTCCACCATGTTGTCTATGTCTTTGTTTATTATTCTAACTTACAAGTACCATTTTTATTTTGCCTTTTTGAGTCGTGAGTTTTTTTTATAATAAGATTTAATATTGATTCTATCATATGTAAATGCTATTTCATATGTTTCAACACAAAAGTTAATCCAGATGATGATTGAAAATTATGTTATAAACAATTTGTGTTAGGAGAAACTAAGTACGGTTGTGCTACTATCATTTTGGTCGGCCATAATTTTAGTTCATCCGTTAGCTGAAAGTAAAGTAAATTAAATGGTGATGTGAATATTTGTCTGAAACATTTTTTGACTCTTTAAAAGCAATGTGGCTTACAGCTCGTGTTAATGTAAGAAACTGACTAAAAGCAATAATGGTAACTTGTTCGAACAATCATACTACATCTTTTCCCCATTTGGATCCTACCTCAAAATCAATATAGTTTAGCAGTTATACTGTCACTTCCGTACTCTGCAACAACCGTTTCCAGTCTTCCCTATTGCTTGATTGAATAACTGAATTGCTATGTACCATGAAGAAATATCATCAAAGTGGATCAAATCATGGAAATAATGTAATCAACATTTTTACTGATGTTTTTGATTTAGATCAATAACTGAAAAAATAATTTGAACTTTAATTAGTTTGCCTAAATATAATTTGAATTATCGTAAGACTTACTTCAATTTTGCAAATAACTCTCTCTACAAAATATTAGTTTGTGTACCTGTGATATTGTATTATGAACACACACTATCATAATCAATGTTTAGCAATCCATTTTCCGGGTTTTGGCCACAATAAATTGCTATGCACCGCAGCAATATATACGTTTATTTATTTCCTAATATCTTGCTAAGCCAATTTTCGACGCATTATTTTAAGTGAATATATATTCTCTATTTGATTAGATTTATTATGATTACGAAGCATCGTCTGTTTATTTTGCGAATAGCGGTTGTAAACTAGCAATGCTATTAACTCGGTCGAGTATTTTAGGGAAATTATATTATTATCGTACCTCTAAAACTGAGTTTATTTGTGCTACAAACATGTCTGTACATTAAATATATAATGAAGAAAGCCACAGAATCGTTGTGATTTATATTGCAAAATTGCAGACTTTATGTGGCAATCTAGCTGATGAATAATTATATAGTTAATGGATTTATATATATATACGATATGGATATATATATATTTATATATATATATATATATATATATATATATATATATATATATATATGTATATATATATGTATATATATATATACGAATATATATATATATATATATATATATATATATCATAGATTATATTATTCTATTAATTTTCCAGGAATCGATTCACTGAACATACAAAAATAAATATAGTGCTTGGTAATGTCAAAGGATGGCAAAAAATCTGGGAGATAGCACAGTCGTGGCAACAGCTGCTAGTATTAAAATAGTTACACCGCAAAACAAGAGGGCTACAATTATAATTTATCCAACAGGTAAGTCAAATCAGAATATCAGTTCTGAAACAGACAGTTTTACTTGTCTGTTTCAGAACAAAAATTGCTATATAATAAATAATATATATATATATATTATTGTGTAATAGCAATCGATAATGCTGCATTGTGTAATAGCAATGCTGATATGCCAAATTCGATATCGATTGCAGTAATTATCACAATCAGCAAATACTTTAAATACGCCATCGTAAGGTGTTTGCAGTCCCACTTAAGCAGTATATAAAGAGTACTGATTGAGTTGGAAGTCAGAGTTGCTGGAATCACAAAAGAGTTGTCTTTATTACATCAGAGTTGCTGTAGGCGACAGCATAGTTGCTGTTGGCCTCAGCAGAGTCGCAATATTAGTCGTGTAAAGACAATTGTTAATCATCATTTTGGGTGCTAATAAAGTATTGTTAAAAATAGTCAGTCAGTGTTATTCTTTAGAAGTGATAAGACATTTCAGCCAATATCTTAATAAGAACTCAAGGCAAATCCGAAGCCTACTATTTCTATAACCACCGCTCGGCAAGGCTGTACTGACTTGGAGGTCAATACGAACACGTTACCAACAAACCCCTTACATTTCATGGTGTCCAGCGGTGAGATACCTTGTAGTGAAGAATTAGTATTCGACGTTGCCTGTGAACGTGAAAACCGAGTTTTTCACACCCCGGAGGCTGCAGACTCAAGGGCGGTTCCAGCAATCCAGCGATACTAATTCGAGGAACTAAGGGTAGTACGGTGGCGGCTCTACCAACACTGAACCGTAAGCAACCCGCAACGACAGCGACTCACTCTAAGTAAGTGACAAATTTATTTTCCTTTTTCGGACATCACACTACCAGAAGATGTCAGCAACTCTCCCCAGGCAAAGTTAACCATTTTTTCTTTGTACAAGAAATTTGCACATCCAGGAATGACAACCAGTTCATCTAAGATTTGAAGAGAATTTTTTAAGATGGAAATTATGTAGATGAAAATCTTGTTAGTGTAATTATTTTTATGTCAATTATATTAATTATAATGGTAGCTTGGGTTAATAATTCTATAACAGCGGCCAGTTGATTAAATAACTATTACAGCAGTTTTAACAATCACGAGCTAAAAAATAATTTTAATTTTATAGTTTTATATAGAATTCTCTGAAGGGTAAAAGTCATCTTCAACTAATATTCATTTCTTGAACTTCGCGAATCAGTTTAAAGTTAGTAACCCGGCTTTCGAGCGGTCTAACGCCAACACAGATGATATCGCAGTTCAGAATGATAAAATTTTCATTTAAATTAATATTTATTCCCTGCAATCGCGAATCATTTTATTTATGTTGATAAAGTTAGTAACCCGGCTTTCGAGCGGTCTAACGCCAACATCATAGATATCGTCGATTCAGGATGACTTCAAATTTGGCTATTAATGCCACTTCTATGGCCAATGTGCCTGCAAGTCCTATTACTCCAGGTTCCCAAACTTCAGAATGTACCGATAAATTTTAGGGAAACCTGCAAAATTATAATAAAGGACATAAATGGGGTAGAAAGACTCAAAGAATAAATATAGGGTTATTGAAAACCCAAAAGAATAATTGTAGAGTTATTAAAAACCCAAAAGAATAATGGTAGGATTATTAAAATCCCTCATAATATTAAATATTGTTAGTAAAACTAACAAACATGTTATTGATGACTATTAGGCTTATATAGAACCTCAGAGGTTAAATCTGCAAAGTGCAGTAAATTGCGCAATTATCCTTCCAAATATTTTATTTTCACACGCTCGATAAATGTACTGAAAAATTTAACTTTTAATTAGAAAAATTATTAATAATAAAATAGTATTATTATAAATAATCAACTGCCCGTTCTACCGAATGTTATAGAATAGAAGGGGAAAATTTTAAGTTCATGCCAATAATATATTACAAATCATCCCCGCAATAAAAAAAAAAAATAGAAAGAAAAAATAAAAATGTTAGAATTATTGATACAATATGATTTTCTAATTTCATGTGTTATAGTAAACTTATTGAGCGCACAACGTTTATAAACTTTAGCTGCATCTATATTAAAGTAATTTTTAGTAAGTAATATTCCTTCCGATTATAATAATTGCATTATTTTACTAAATCTTTGAGTAAATTCTAGTTAAATGTACGTAATTGTACATATTATTTGTATTTTTCGATTATTTGGGTTAATAGTGTTAAAGGATTCATCATATTTCTCTTTTGAAATTTAAATAAAGAAATATCATATAACGTGAACGATACAATTTCAAAACAATACTAGACTTAATTCATTTATGATTTATTTTGCGAACCTTGCGAATCTGTATGAATCTTAATGTTTATTACAAAACTTTGTTCTGTAATTATTTGAAAATTTGAGTATATTATTAATGTTCAACATATTAATACCCAATTATTATCTCATTAAATTTGAAAATTTATCTTTGATTTATTAAATTACTTTATAGTAAATTATTTCGTATTATTTAAAATTTTAATTTTTATATATATATATTGATAATAATCAACTATAATTTTCAAGCGTTCAATACAGTTATAACACCAATCATAGAAATAGAAATATATATTACATTTAAAGTTTTATACACTCACGAACAAAAATGAACTTGTAAGCGTTGTATCAATAATTCGCATTTAAATATAATACAAAAGTTATTTATTATCAATGATTCCAAAGTTGAATGGCCACTAATATTAATAGTCAAGTCTTTCAAAAGTTATGAATCAAAAGGGCCCAGGAATCTATTGTTAAATATTAATGTTGAAGTATGTAGCAATTAGATCTATTAAACAAAATTCAAATTAAATATATCACATTTTATATCATATACAAAGGTCAATTTAATAATATTACATAAATTTTACAAAAGCATCATATTTAAGAAACAATTTATAACAATATAAATCAAGTAGGTCAAAAACCTGCTCTTTTGCTTATCTAATCATTTTTTTTTGCTACATACATTGACATAACAGACACACGAATTATACAACTTGAGTGTTTAATAAATTCAGATCGTATTAAATTACATACTATATCAAAAAATAAGCTGAGATAGAAGAAATAGTAGTCACTTAAATAATTGCACTCATATATAAAAACAATTATTACATCGCAAATTTTATATAATTCATGTTTAATTAATTTAATTATTTATATTTCATTTTTAATATTTACTAACTTTTTTGCATTAATTGATAGTAGTAAAATGCGAGTTTAATTACATAATAATAAATAAATAAATTGGAGTTTATAGAAATAAATAATAATTTATTGTACCATTTTAATATATGAAGCCATATCATATTTAAATTTCGTTTTCCAATTCTAATTCTCGACTCCACTAGCACTAGAATAAAGCAGCAAGTCTGATATTATGTCAACTCATTTAAAAACATATATTATTCTTGAAATCAATTTACTTGTGATTTTTAATTTTGTCTTATTTGAATAAATGCAATCTTCATTAATTACAACAAATTACAATGAAACAAAAATTTTATAGGTGTTTTTTTAAGCAAATATTATGACTTTTGATTTTTTTTTAAATAAAATAAAATTTGTAATTTAAATTTACCTAAACAAATATAAAACAAGAAAGATTTCAGATTATATTATAAAATTAAGCAACCATTATCAAAGTTTTAGGTAAATTTAGAAAATTTTTGTTTATAAATTTTTTTTTTAGAATGAAATTATGCTAAGTAATATTGAGGACAATAATTTTTCCAGGGGGAGGAGAAGCACAAACTCCCGTAATTTTTTTTTAATCTGTCAAGGGCTGACAGACACTTTAGGGGTGGCGTATTGTTAATAGCAATCGATAATGCTGAATTGTGTAATAGCAATGCTGATATGCCAAATTCGATATCGATTGCAGTAATTATCACAATCAGCAAATACTTTAAATACGCCATCGTAAGGTGTTTGCAGTCCCACTTAAGCAGTATATAAGAGTACTGATTGAGTTGGAAGTCAGAGTTGCTGGAATCCAAAAGAGTTGTCTTTATTACATCAGAGTTGCTGTAGGCGACAGCATAGTTGCTGTTGGCCTCAGCCAGAGTCGCAATATTAGTCGTGTAAAGACAATTGTTAATCATCATTGGGTGCTAATAAAGTATTGTTAAAAATAGTCAGTCAGTGTTATTCTTAGAAGTGATAAGACATTTCAGCCAATATCTTAATAAGAACTCAAGGCAAATCCGAAGCCTACATTTCTATAACCACCGCTCGGCAAGGCTGTAATGACTTGGAGGTCAAACGAACACGTTACCAATAAACCCCTTATATTTCATATATATATATATATATTAAATTTAATTTTTAAAAAATATGTAAATTTATATAATTTTAATGATAAAGTGTCAAAACAGTTAATATTAATAGGGGGGGGGCGCTAGAAAAAAAGTTGCATGCGGGCGCCAAGGGCCCCAGGACCGGCCCTGTATATATATATATATATATATATATAAATATATTAAATTATTAGTACATAAATCATCCCATATTGAAAATTATAATTGAAAGTACGACGATCTGTTATTTTGCTTAAGTTGTATTATCGTTTATTTCTTTGTGATTTGCAATCCTTCTGCAATACCCGTGAGGCAGTGGTGTTGTGCTAATATTTTTTTTGCCGGAACGCTAAAATTTAAAATCGGTTCAAAAAAATTGATATATTTCGATAAGAACTCACAAATCTAATATATTGCCTTCTTATATAATTAACTCTATTATATACAGCTAGTCTATACATTAAATTGTACAAGTATAGGGAATCATTGAGTACATAATTTATATTCTTTAATAACATTAATTATATTTATTGTGGTATTTTGTATTCATTAATACTTACAGGTATTTATTATGATATAAAAGTACTCAAGATTTATTACAATACTTTATAAGACTTAACCTAATAATATGAGTGATAACCTATTACCTATCTTACTATACTGTATTATTGTATATCATAGGTAGATATCTATTATCAATCATACCGTGAGATACCTATACCGTCATTAACTTATTATATACCTACATACTTTTATGTTCTTATAAATATTACTGTCTAATATATATTTACCTATATTATATAGGTTACCTTACGCCCGATGTATTATCTACCTATCTATTGGCTATTCTGGGAATTGAACCCGGGACCTCCGCGTGGAAGTCGTGCACCTTAACCACTACCCTATCGGGTACCTCCATTAATAATATAATATGGGACGCACTGTTGTTTCCGCGGGTCATTTTCTAATTAATTAGGTGATTAATACTAAGGTGGCGCGACGACACGCGAGAATAGACGGTTGATTGTAGCGTTACGGTGGTCTAGTGGCCAAGGTTGTCGCGTGCCACGCGGCTGACCGGGTTCGATTCTCGGTAGGGTTAATGTATCGTGTAAGCAAAATTATAGGTAATAGGATATATAGTAGATATAGGTTAAGTGTATTCGGTATACAATGTAGGGATTTGAGAGTATGTGATGAAATATAGCGTATGGTATAGATGTAAGGTGTGTAGTATAGAATGCAACGTATAGGCATACGTATAGGCTATAAAAATACACGAATAGGAACCTATGATGTAGGTGTTAGCGTATAAGAAATGCGAATGAATATTAGATTTAATTTATAAATATTATTTTTTCTATAAGAATTTATTCGGTATTATAAATATCTAAAATATCCAAAATATACGTCAAGACATTGATTACACCTTACTGCTGCCTTTGCCGTTATCACTTCATAGAAAATTAATTACTGCACTTTGAACGATTGTGTGCACTGTGCGACAACAGGCATAGAACTATAAATTTTATTAAATGTTTGAGTAATTTGTGCGAGCTGATTTTCTTAAGATGTTCTTAATCTCGCAACTTACTGAATTCTAAAAATTCTAAATTTAAAAATATAATATCAAATTATTATACCGCTGTCTGGAAGGGGGCAATTATAAATATACAGACTAATACATACAGAATTTGGAATTTTTTTATAATCCGTAATATTGAGAATGTTTGCATTAGACCTAAAAAGGGATGCTTATTTACCTAAGCTATGGAAATATATATGGAAAAAATATATGATTTGCACATGCATCCTGTGCTCACTTAAACTAAACAATGATCATAATATATTTAACGAATTTTTAACAGTATTTACAAATTACATTCAAATCACCCAAAGCAAGGGGGTTAAAGTCGCGTAATTTTTGAATTTGCCTCTCCACTTTGAATTTAAAAATGGATATTTCTGTGGGGCGTGTGCCCCACGTTGGGAATTACTAGTCTAGGAGTACAATTTTTCAATTTACTACCAGGTTTAATTTAATCTACTATCAATAATTGAGTGATCATCAATTCCACAGCACCTTCATCAGATTTTTAAAAGATCAAAGTTTCTATGAATATGCATACAATTTTCAAATTGTAGGCCGAAATTTAGACAATAAGTCTATTGAAATATCAGGGTAACTCTTTTGCTATAAATTGTCAACTAATTTACCAATAAATGTTGGATTGTAAAAATTTACAAGCGATCGAACGGCTTATATTTTTGCCAAAATATTACAATTTTTTGCAGTTCTTATGCTTTTGTATTTATAGAATTGCTTTTTTTTCGCTACAATCAATTTCCATTATATGAATGTCTTAAATTATTTATTTTATTCGACTAACGCCCGCTATGTCCGAAACAAGTCCAACTTATATTCGAAATAATCGGGCATCAGACACTTTTCGGTCTTAAAGTAACATATGTGAAATTTGAAATACACTACTGTATTGTAATTAATATTTCAGTTCATACACCTCAATTGTAACTAAATTAAAAACGACTTTGATAAAAGCGTGAGGGCTATTTTCACTTGGAAACATACATTTTATCTACATTTACAAGTGAAAATGCATATTACTGATAGGTTGCACGCATCACAGGAACATCTCCTTATCTTCTTATGTACTGATTTGTTTACATGGAAGTACATTTACTATATAAATTACTTCTTGTTGACAAGAATGGTGCACATGCTTTATAACTATACTTAAAAGCATGATTGAAAATTCAATCATGGGGTTCCTCAATAGAGTATTAAAAGGTAAAATAACAAGTTGTCGTTTCCACGAAAGCTTTGCATTATGTGCAGTGTATCATCACTCCATTCAGTAACAAGTGTTCTAATGGAGTCACAAACAGCTCGTAGGTTGTAATTTTAACGAGTTCGAGTTCAAACCAACCACCGCATATTGCTTACGCATAGAAAATACTGAAGATAACAAGTGCATTTAAGACGCACGGGGAGTCATTTGCTTTATTAGAGAACAGGTGAAGGTTATTTCATGCGAAAAGTTGTAGAACCGTTTGAATTGAACTAGATGTTGGTAACTTTGTGTTTTGGAATTTATTTTTTACGGATTTTTTATTAACTTACCAACGGAGAAGTTTATGTTTTTGCAAAAATTTTGACGTCTGATGAAACTTTGTATAACGAAAGATTTTGTCGTCTTAAATATTATACTGAAATATTTTAGGCATTACGATAAGCGGTTCAATTATAAAAATTCATCAAAATTTAAAATTGCGCTGCGTGCTTGAGCGATTCTAATCAGAATCTATGCAGAAGAAGAATCTGTAGGTGTTGGTGGTACTGGGTACAGTGTCGTCCACACTAAATAATACACATTTTAAATCTTGAAATGGATGAAATGAAATGTATTAAATAAATTAATGTATAATATACAATTTCGAGATATCTACGTTCCAAAGCTATTAATTTTAAATAATTTTTAATAAAAGCGAAATCTTTAATCTATAAACAGTTGAACATTTTATCTAAATAGCTAATTCTATTTCTTGTTGATAAAGTCCATTCTTTACTCGTATCGGAAAGTTCATGCAACTTGCTTTAAGGCAAAATGCTATTTGCAACCAGTCTTATTATTTCTATCCTTCAGAAATAAATTTATTGTAATGGATAATAGCACTTTTTAATGAAAAATTTAGATTGTTGTTCTTTTTGTTCTTTTACCATTAAAATCATTAAAATATTTTTTATATATATGGCTGAAATATGCGCATATACTGTAAATTTTTAATTTTTTAAATCAATTCGTATATATTCATGGTTTCACATATTACAATTCGTATAGTTTCTAAGTTTTCAACAATCGGCTGCAATTCTTCAATTCTAGTTAATCAAATAGATTTTATATGTATTTAATTTCAATAACAAAATACTTTAGATTTTTTTCAACAATAAAAGCTAAAGTCGGTTTAGCCGTTTCGGAGAAACGGTTATATAGATATGCGAGAGAACGGAGCATCCGATTTTAATGATTCAAAAAGCACTCGACTTGTATTGACATAATGAAAAATTGATTAAATTTTTGCAAAAGCAGGTCCAAAGATTCTAAACGATTTTAGACAGTCTAGATTAACGGACATGAATGGGTATCAGAAAGTTTTCACAAAATAACATTATTTTTAAACTAGCTGTAAGTGGAATTCTGTCTTAAGGCAATTAAGGCATCGTGCCTTGATGCAAATTGCTGGAACTCCCCGTACCGTAACGAAATGATCGAGGAATATTAAATGTTTTAAAATAGATTATTTTAAATATTGTAACATTGTCTAATATTTATAAGAATTACATAAACTGAATTGGAAAGTTGAAATTATTTGTTTAAGGTATATTAGAACAGAATTAAAATAGAAATCTGAACTATTTTCGATATACAAAAAAAATTTAAAAAAAAATTTTGAAACAATTTTTTTTCAAAATTAATTATTTTGTTTAAAACAAGCAGAAAGTTCTTTGAATAATACAAATCGGACGCTTAGTTCCCTCAAAAACTACCATTTTTTGCACATTTAGCTCTGTATCTCCGAAACCGCTGGACCTGCCTTTGCCTTAAACTAATCACCACCTCTCCCCGTCATTACAAATTGATTATTTTGGATCATTCAAATCGGATGCTCCGTTCTCTCAAAAACTTAATTTTTATTTTCTGCACTCTTTGCTCTTTATCTCCATAACTGCTGGGCCTGCCTTTGCCAAAAACTAATCAGCACATCTTCCTATAGATAGGAATCTAATGTTTTTGAACCATTCAAATCGGTTTATCCGTGCGCCCGAAAACGTGGACGAAAAATTGACATACATACACACACACACACTTTGATTTTTTCTGAAGTATGCCAAAATGTTCAGAAACCTTCAAAACGTCGAGAAATAAATGTAAACATTTTCGATTTCGATTTTGGACGATTACAATAACTACCCTACGGGAAGTTAAAAAAGGAATTTTTTCAACTTTTTTTTCAGTTATCCAAAAAAAAATTGATGCATTTTTTAAAATATTTATTTTCAGTACGGGTAGTTCCAGCAATTGCTTTAAGGTACGATGCCATGCGTAACATCTAATTTTGCAAAGTATTTACTAGATCTAATTCTATTTTATCAGTAGTATCATTATGATCTAGTCCGATGTTCTAGGAACATGCGGGTTCGATATTTCATTTCCTCTTTTCATACGCGACAGCGGAGAAGTGTCTATTTCGAAATGTCACCGTTTGCCGTATCTGCCTCGCACAATGGCGAACAACCTGACAAAGGCTGCCTGGGAGACGACCTGACTAGTATTATGACGTCCGACGCTTTACAACGCAACCAACTATTGTGCGCGCCTTCAGATTCGCTAATGGCAACGCGCGAGGCCTATTCAATTCCTAA
>NW_020536749.1:0-26953 GCF_003426905.1 Ctenocephalides felis
TCGAAATATTAGTTAATTTATCATCGGGAGTTTGGTTTTTATCACGAATATCAACGCGGATTCTTCATTTTTAGAGATGTGAGAAAAACTTCATTCGATTCCTCGATATTGTTATTAATTATAACCGAGGTTTTAATAGTATTTAAAAAATTTCAAAATTAATTTCGGAATTAAAATTGCATCTGCATAGAAGAGATAATTTTGGTTTAGAATCGATAGGAATAGGTGAAGTATTTTCATTAGATGCTAATTCTTGAATATCAAACAATGAGCGAGATAAACTATCGGCATTCGTATTAGATGATCCAGATTTATAAATTATATCGAATTCATATTCTTCTAAAAAAGCCTCCAGCGCATTTGCCGTGAATTTGGATCTTTACATTTGTACAAGTAAATAAGGGGCATGTGATCGGTGTACAGTTTGAATGGTTTACCATAAAGGTAAGGTCGGAAATGTTTTATGCTCCATACGATTGCTAAAAGTTCTTTGTCTATAGTAGAATAATTTTTTTCTGCGGGGTGCAAGGTTCGCGATGCATATGCAATTGGTAATTCTTTTCCTTCGACATTTTGAGATAGAACCGCGCCTAATGCAAAACCGCTTGCGTCCGTGGTTAATGAAAATTCTCGATCGAAGTGGAGATACTGGAGTAAAGGTGGATTTATTAGTTTTTGTTTAAGTTCATTAAATGCAAGTTCACACTCTTGGGTCCAATTAAATTTTGCGTCCTTTTTTAATAATTCGGTTAGAGGTAATGCAATTCGGGAGTAATTTTGTATAAATTTGCGGTAGTAACCGGACAATCCTAAAAATATTTTTATTTCTTTTTGATTGGAAGGAGTGGGAAAGTTTTTTACTGAGGAAATTTATCAGACACACCGTGTGCACCGATAATATGGCCTAAATACGTAATTTCGTGTTTCAAAAAATGACACTTATAGGGTTGCAATTTTAGATTGTATTGTCGTAATTTTTCTAGCACTTCTAGTAATTTGGTATTATGTTCTTCAAGTGTTTTCCCGTAAACTATTATGTCGTCCATATAAACTAGAGTTCTAATTTCTTGTATGCCCGACAAGACTGTATTGGTCAGTCTCTGTAAAGTCGCCGGTCCGCCCTTAAGTCCAAACGGTAACCGTTTATACTCAAAATGACCGAAGTCAGTAGAAAATGCAGTTTTTTCTCGGTCAGTTTTATTTAGTAAAATTTGATGAAAGCCTTGAGCTAAATCTAGAGTCGTAAAAAATCGTGAGTTACCTAGTTGGTCAATAATGTCAGTGATGTTTGGTAGTGGGAAAGCGTCCGATTTTGTAATTGCGTTTAATTTTCTGAAATCGACGCAAATCCTCCATTTTTTATTTCCGTCAGTATCAGGTTTTTGGGGACAATAATTAAAGGAAAATTCCAGGGACTTTGCGAGTTTTGAATAATATCGTCTGCTAACATCTGTGAAACTTGTCGGTGAATTTCTGTTTTATGAGCGTGCGGTAATCTGTAGGGTTTTATGTATATGGGTTTTTCGGCATTTTCGACGGGGATACTATGAGTAATCGTATTTGTATATGTCAGTTTGTCGTTTTCTAAATAAAACAGATCATGAAATTTTGTACAAATATTTAAAATTGAATCTTTTTCGAGATTTGTCATGTGATTAGTTTTTATGCATTGTAAAACTTTTTGTACTCTTTGATTCTTGTCATTGTCATCAATTGTGTCGTTGTAATTTACGTTATTGAACAAACATTAAAATCGATTGATTCTTGGTTAGATTTGATAGATTTATTTTTATTAAGATTTATAGAGTCGATTATATCAAAGTTGCTTAATAACTCGAAGTTTACGTCTTTTGAATTAAGGAATTGACGATCTGACGTAGGATTAATAACATTTATAAAAAAAACAATTTTCAATAGGTTTTACAATACAGTTAGCTAATATCAATCCGTTTTCATATTGTTTTGAAAAACATACTGCTTCGTCGTTTAATGCAGTTTCGATTTTTAATGTTGTTTCGGATCGAGGAGGGATTAAATGTTTTTCGAAATTCTAGTGAAACTATGATTTCTAGTGAAAATAATTTAGAATGATAATTAATTTTTGCTTTAAATTTTAATAAAAAATCTTTACCGATGATTCCTGAATATTTAATTGGGAGATTTGATACAACTTGAAACGGAAATTCTGTATTTTGTTCGGAAAATTTAAAGTTAATATAAGAAACGCCATGGGTTGTTAATGAATTTGATGTTATTCCAATTAGTTCAATTTTTTTATCTGTGTATACAAGAGTTTCTTTATCAATGTTATGAACTTTAATTAATGATATGTCACTACCGCTGTCTATTAAAAAATTATGAAAAGTATTTGGTAGCTGTGTAGTTTCTAAAATGATTGATTCATAACTGTTCGGAAAATTTAAATTTATATTGTTACAATTGCTATTTACATGGATGCCCGTCCCGGAACGGGCTCTGGCGAGTTTTTTGAACTTGAGAAGGTGCATTCGATTGGAATTCATTATTTTCAGCTATCGGATTAGAATTATTAATAGATAAACAACTTTCCTGTTTTATTTGCGGAACCGTAGGGATTTGAGTTTGTTGGAAAAAGTTTTTACGATTGGGATGTCTACATTGATCAATCGTATGACAGAATTTTTTACAATAATTGCAAATTATCTGTGAATTTTTATGTTCGGCTTTGAAAAAACAATTACTACTGCTATGCCCCATTTTATTGCAAAAATCACATATTAAAATTGAGGATGAATCGGTATCCTCGGCAATGGCAAAATCTATAGCGTCATTTAAATTATCGAATCTACAACATTTTACTAAATTTTTCAACGGCATTTTCAGTCCATTGAGAAAAGTTCTGAGAGCCATTTCATTATAAATATTTTGTAAATTATTCGCGACTGTCTGATCGTGTGTATCACAATCTTTATCATAAATTCTGTACAATAGTTTATTAATTCTTTCACTAAAAGATTTTACCGATTCATTGGGTTTTTGTTTATAATTTAGCAACTCTGCAAGAAGGATTGATACAGGAGTTTTTTCCGTATATTCTTTATACAAAAATGATTTTAATGAGTCCCAGCAAGAAATTTTTGTTACGTATTATTTTTATTAGTACATGAGGTGGGAATTTACTTTTTATGGTTAAAAATAGTTTTTGTGATTCACTGGCCTTTGAGTTTTCATTCAGTGAATCACATACATCAATAAAAATACGTACATCAGTTTCATTTTCAATAAAATTTGGTAATATAGCTAAGGCTAAATTTAAATCTAATAAGTTTTCATTCAAAATTGTAGATTGGTTCTCCATATTGAATTTGTAATAATATATGAATTTTCTTACTTGAATTCCTTTTGATTATGATAGAGGGTTTTGTTCACCTTGATCGTCGCTCCGGGGTTGTAGATTTAAGTTCTGATTTGGTCCCACGTTCTAAACTTCAAAATCTTCCACTTGTTATAATTTTTCTTATTAAATCTTCCAGTTATTATTTTTTATTAGAATTATTTTGATGATTTTTATATAGATGTTGATCGATTTATTTGATGAGCACTTTATTTTTGTATCACTTGATAATTTTAAGAGTTTGCTTAATTTTCACACACTTTTTGTTTTAATGTTTTTTAATTTATTTATTAATTTGTACTCTTATCACGGAGTTGGATTCGATTAAGCTGCCACCAAATGAAGAGACGTTAGTAATGAATTTACTAATTAATGATTAAATGTAACCAATTTTTAATAACTTCTTCAGTAGATTATAGTTTTATTTGGAATACTTAACGACGAGAATTGGAACATTTGTAGCTCTTCTGGAAGTGTGTGAAATCAAAGAATTTATTTAGATACAAAAATTTATTTAGCGCTTTATTATAATATTTTAGTTGTTGCTTGTTCAAGAGTTCAGGACTAACTAACTTATATTTTTACATTTTTAAAATATTTCCAATATTTCTAGTTTTATGATAGCTCGCCGAAGGTACATGAGCTATCATAAACTTTTATTAAGGGTTGTCTGGCAGATGTACAAAATATTCGCAACATTTACCGTTACTTGGGAGTATACATCGTTCAAAGGAATTTACTTATGACTATTATTTATAATTATAAAGAACACAATTCTCAACAATATATACTACGGAAAATTAAAAATATCACTGTATTATAATTGCAAATTAGCTAATAGAAATTAGTTTGAAAATCACAAATATTCACATAAACCACACAAAAATACAAACATTAAAAATCATATAATTTTCGAAATAAATTAAAACGTTTTATATTATGAATATAATGATTATTAGAATACTTTCAGTAATACTTTTTGTAAATTATGGAAAAACTATAAAGAAAGATGCTACATCAAATGACGAATATATTATAAAATTTTTTAAATAACAATTCAAAAAATTTTATATCACCATTTGCCATTTTCTTTTTATTTTTGTAGTGCTGATAAAGATAGGTCACAACAAGGGCTTTATTAATACATTGTTACAACTATTAATAAAAAAAACGTTTCTTGGGTTTGTTGAAATTACAATGTTTCATAATATCATTATTTTATATGTACACATATAAGTATATATAGTTAAATGTATACATATAAAATAATGATATAATGAAACATATATCAACAATGCAACAAAACATATATAACTATAAAATAAATATTTTCGCATTCAGATTTTCTGAAGAATCGTTTCGGGGGCATCGCGCACTGCTTCGCGTCCGAACGAATTGCATGCAATTGTAGGACTATTAGTGTTACGCGCGGGTGTACTGGCTCCGGTTTTTTCAATTTTTCAATGTGATTCACAAAATTGATTTGAACAATATTTTCAGTACTAAAAGAAAAAACAATAAGCTTTCGAATAACGCTAATTAGAAGGTGGTCCAACTGAACGCACTACCGGAAAACATCAATTGAAATATTATTTTATCTTTTTCAGCTAATAATAATTGATTATTTGGCATTGATTGTTCTACATAATGTGGCCTAAGCTAATATGAATAGAACCACGTAAATTTTTTTTTCAATATCTTTTATGGTTACGCCAAAAAGATAGTTTGAAAAAAGGGGCCATTTTCACATATTTTCAATGATATCTCGGCCATAAGGTGAAAATTGGTATATCGTTTTTTTTTTCAAAAAGACCTTTAAAATGGCGTATAAATTATTTAAATACCAGGATGGGGCCGATTCTGTATGGCAAAGCGCCCATACACTTTGTTAAATAAATTCATTTATAGAACACAATGAGTTGTTAATTATCAAAACTTCAATAAGTTTTAGGAGATGAAATAATAAGCCTCGCCCTTTGAAAACATATCATATATGTTGCGTTCAGTTTTGTACTGATTATTATCGTTAAAGACCAAATTTGTTAAATAAATTCATTTATAGAACACAAAGTGGAATAAAATATTCTGAATTTAATTATTATAAGTGCAGATATTTTATGTTTGTTCGCAAGGTATCAATTAGAAATCGCATTGATTAGTTATTAGTTAAAGGGAATATTCTATTTTTGAAACAAACTATTAAAAATTTCATAAATTTTTTATTGTTGCTCATTTTTTAACAGTTCTCAGTTCTTGCAGATTAAGTCAATTATTCACGCGTTCACTAATGAGCTAAGTTGTATGCCTTAAGACAAAATGTACAAAGTTTAAAAATAGAATGCGCCTTATACAAAATTATATTTTTTGTGTTGAAATTTAAAATTTTGAAATGTTACCGATAAATACTAATAAAATTATAAAGCAGATATATTTAATATTTCTTTGTCATTTGGTAATATGTTTGTATCCTGTATTTTATAATACATTTTTTCAATGAATTTCAAAGTATTTGCTTATATTTATTTTATTCGACAGTTTTTCATATCACTAAACATATTAATTATATCGAAAATGTTTAATGACATCTTGAGAGAACAGGTCTCTCATAGTATTGCTACTGTGTTGCGATTACGTACGATTTACAAGGGCAAAAATGTGTTTGCTTTATTTCTCATCATAATCTCACTTAATTCAATTTTCGTCATATCGTATACGCTATATGATTCGTCGAGCTCATCAAAAAACTTTACTTTAGAAGATGCTAGGATGCTACATCAGTTCAAACGTATTTGTAGATTTTAGCTACAGCAACGCTCGACGAGCGCGCTGGTGCATTATCGAGATAAAAAAATCTCCTGCCAAATAAGGTGGTTTTATTGCAGTGACTATGCTTAGTATTGACAAGTAAAGTTGCTAAGTTTTTTAAGGTATTCAATAGAAATAATTAGTTTACAAGAGAAGAAGGTGAGAGAGGTTGAAATGTCGAATATATATTTATTGAAGTAAAAGTTCTTTAGGCGCGACATGGGTGTAAATCCGTACAAATGTAACGGAAATTGTAACGTCAACGTGAAGTTGAAGCTTACGACGCTAGTTAGCGCAGATGTCGCGAGTATCCATTCCCGTCATGCGTAAGTCGAACGCTAAACCCTATACTATGCGACTGTGCCGGTAAATCTCGTAAATCCCCATTACGTTCGTAGTTCTTTTAGATAAAATCTTATATATAAAAATGGAGCTTTCTTTCAAATGTCCGAATAAAACTCGAAAACGGCTGAATCGATTTGGCCAGTCTTAGTCTTGAAAAATTCGTGCCAATCCAGAGAAAGTCCAAAAGGTGAGAAATTATTTCAAATCCGCGTAGAAACTTTACGTTTTTAATTTGAAAATTTTTGTAGAAGCGTAATTTAAATAAAACAATGGACGGTGGCAATTTCGTGAAATGTCAAACGCTTTTGACAGATGATGTTCAATTACGTTTAATAGGATTTTTTACGCGAATATTATTTATTTATGATAAATTTGTAGTAAGTAGTTTTATTTGTAGTTTTATTTATATACAAAAACGTTAGTAAACGGGCCACAAGTGTTACTAGAGACTCAAAATATAAACTTTTTTGATATGTTAATATGAAAATGCACTTTTTTGCATATTTTTCTCAAACACGATGCTCTGAAAGATCTCATTTGTATAATTATATACTCATTGGTATTTATAAAACATTTTCTAGGTTATATTATTTTTTATTTATCTTATTTAAATTCAGAACCTAAATTTGGTATCGATCAAATAGACATTTTGTCGAATAACATTTTTCCAATTATAATTTCCCAGAATTTATCGCAGAATAGATATTAATATATGAAGGTCCGGGATTAAAAAGATCCACCACCGATGTGCCAAAAATCAGTAAAGTTAAGCATTGTTTAACAACAATATTTGAAAGTAGAGGAAAAAAGATGTATAGCAGCTACAAACTTGATTTGAAAACGATAATCTTTGAAATGGGGGAGATAAACGGTAATCTTTGAAAATCCATAATTCCATAATCTTTAAAAATCCATTTTCTTCCGTTGGTAGTTTTAGCATTATTTAAAAATGTAATTATTTTGTAAAATACCTTTAAAATTATAATAAGGCTTTAAACCTTTTGCCACCTGCCCGTTATAAGTTACCCCGCATATAGGATAAAAAGGTCTAGATAACAAATTTTTAGAAGACATCAAAAAAGCACATTTCTACAATGATGAAGTAGAAGTCAATTTACTGAACGTAGTCAGATAATTGTTCGTTTGATATGTCTTATTAGTTGTGATATAATTGTTATGGTTCATATTTGCTCAAAGTCAAATTGGACCTTTGTGCCTCGCCCTGCTCTACATATATACTTTTTATTAAATTTACTTTAATTCATCGAATGTAACTTGAAACATTTCAAAAAGCAGGTCAAAGAAGAAATACTTAATTCATTTTTCATCTCTCCTCGCAAAAATTTGAAAATTTTGTATAAGCTCAGTAGTATTATTTACAATTATACACAAAATCCAGAATCCAAAAAGAATCTGAAAAACTTGAAACGTAATTAATAAGCCGAAAGACCAAAAAAGACTCGGATTGGATTATACGATGTTTTCTATAGAAAGTGTATAAAACTTGCAGTTTGATTGTATTGACAAAATATAGACAAACTAATGGGGTTTATTGTTTTTATAATACCTAATTGTATACAGCATTCAAACAACACATCCTTATGCACTTAAAGTATTAATATTTTTGATTCTCTAGAAATGGTTTAGAATATACCTTATTTAGCAAAACAACGTTTGCCGGGTCAGCTAGTTTCTATATAAAGTTATAAAAGTGCAGTGAGGGTGTTAAAAATAACTTGTCACGTTCCTGGTTGCGTAGAAAATAAGAAAACAGTGAGATTACTTGGTTTTCCAACAGGGAATGACAAGGTATGTAAAATGTAATATTGTGATTCTTCAATAGGTTATAAATGAAAAAGTAAAATATTATAGATGTATGAGATTTGGATTAGGCGAGTGAATAATCCAAAATTGAATGATGTGGAGATTGAAAACATGTTTTTTGGAGTAATTTGTATTATTCGAGTTTTTCGAGGTTACTATATATACCTTTGAAGTTATTACTAAAATCGAAATTTTTTTTGTAGGCAAGACAGATACTGCAGTTACTCAAAGAATGAAATTGTATCGGCAGAGAAATAGTCAAAACAAACAAGCAGTTAATAAACGTATGTTAATTTCAATTACATGAAATTCTACAAACACAATTACATGATAAGTGAAATTGTGGAAACAATATTTCTTTATTGAAAATTTAGAGAAAGTTTACATGTTTCTCTTTTGTGATGGCTATGGAGACTAATTTTAATTTATTATAATAGTAATTAATAGTAATTATAAATATTAATGCAGGTTCAAAACCTCTTACAAACTCTGAAAGATCAAGATTCCCAGACAACACAAGACATCCTGGAAAATGTCCACAGGATATCCACGCGCGGACATTCATTGTCCCTGCTATAGCCTTACGGATATCCTGCTTATCCTGACCTTATCCGAAACATGTTAATATGTCGCACCTACGGGACATCCTGTAGGATATCCCGCGCGGAATATTCCGGACATAAACCGGACATGAATAGGATTTAATTATGGAATTGTTTTTTACTTTTTAGATGAAAAATAAATTTGGATTAAAAATAAAATAAAAGAACACAATTTCACAAAGTAAATTTTTATTACAAAATAAAAAAATCCTGAGATAATTTTATAACAAAATTTAACATATACAACTTTAATTCAAAATAACTTATTTTACAATATTAAAAATATAATTAATTCGGAATTCAATCCTAGTTTATGGTTGATTTTCTCTCCTGAAATAGAAAGCAAATGAATAAATGCATATATATGTATATATATATATGAGTAAGTTCTTTAAGAGCGATACATCAATGAAAATAGACAGAGATTTATAAAATAATCTCTAATTCCAAATATATCGACACAATTTGATGTCATTACGAGTGAATATTAAACTTGGTTTTTTACATCTAAAAATGTGTACACAGCACAAATTTTGCACTAATATTGATACAACTAACCAGTCAATAATCATGATTTTTTTGTAAATAAGAAAAACATATAGTACACATCTCACAAAAATACCTTGTATAATATTTATTGGCACGTCGCAGTCCGCTTTTTGCAGCCCCTGAAACAGCAAACTATGTCTCATGCGGCAAATTTTTCAAAGCAATTCCTGGATTTAATTATATATTAGTTTTATTCATAATTTACAACACATCATAAGTATAATATATATAAATTACCTGTGATGACATCGCAAGGCACCAGATCAAACAATTTATTTTTGCCCTTTCCTCGTCCCTAGCTAAATTCTTTGGCCAAACCATCATCAAAAATGGATTTTCATAGCTGGACTCTGATGGCTAAATACAGAATCTAAAGAGAAAGTTTGTTTAGTATATGATAAAGTTAACAAATAAAAATGAATCTATATAAACTTTTGATTACCAATTGCGTTTTGATATCTTTGCTCAGAAGAATAGCCTCCACAAGTTGAAGCTCCTCCAACAAACATAGTGGAGAGCATTTCTTCTTTGTCAATCCTCTTTCAAACACAGCATTTGATACAAAATTAGGCATGGTTGCTGGATAAGCTGGCAGGGTAGAAATGTCAGCATTAAATTAAAAATTCTATTTGTACTAGTAACATAGTATTTCAAATAACAGTATACAGAAAGCTTTAATTACCATCGTTTATATCTGCACCCCTTTCAATATGTTGGCTGCAATATCTATAACACACACGCACATATAATTATATAGAACACATAGAATTTCCACTATTATTACTCAATTTTAGAGTATTATGATAAATAATATTAATTATTTATAACACAGGCTCATATAATTACATAAAACAAATAAAATTTTCACTATTATTACTCAATTACTAAAAAACTATGATAATTCGACATATAGCGTCTGTTAATAAAGCTTAACCTTAAAGGACGCTGACGCTTCCCGACTTCCCTGTTACTTTTTCTGATACAGCCACTATATCATGTCAATTGCAAATTGATGATTCTGTATATAATGTGACTAATAGTGCGAAAAGAACTGATCTTTTGCTAGAGTCAAATGAAGTATTTGAACTTCCATATAAAGACTTTAATTTGTTTAGGAATGCTCGAAATTTGTTTGAAAAACAATTTACAAATGATAGCTTTGGCTATGTATGTTTTGTGTGTGATCGACTTTGGTTTCAAAGTGACTTAGAAATATCAGATGAAATTCAAAAACAAATTCTTAGTAATGATTTTTCGAATATTGATTCAAATAATCAGGTTGGATGTCAAACTTGTCGAAAGGCATTAAATTCGGGTAAAATTCCCACTTTGTGTAAATTTAACGGGTTTCTATTTCTATACTACTACCTATACCAAATTATCTACCCAAACTAGATACTGTATTTGAAAGGTTAATTTCACCTAGGTTGTGTTTCATGCAAATTAGACGATTGAGACATGCAAATTGACAATTTGGAATATTTGAACAAATTATAAATGTGCCTGTTGCCGTTGATAATATAGTTAATTTATTACATCGTAATTTTGATGCTGATCATTGCATTAACGTTCACATAAAAAAGAAAATGATTCATAGATCAAGCTATGTGCAGGGCTTGATAAATAAGACAAATATAATAGTATGGCTTCAATTTTTTAGGCAAGACAGATATTACAGCTGTTCAAGGAATGAGATTATATCGTCAGCGAAAAAGTAAAAAAATACAAACAGTGAATGAATGTATGTTAATTTTAATTACATGAAGTTCTTCAAACACAATTATTACATGATGACTGAAGTTACAAAAACAATATTTGTTTAGGCACGTCGCAGTTTAACATAATCCACTGTGTGAACGGATATCATAGAACTTATTAATCAGCAATTACTTTAAACCGATCATGTCATATTTCAAGTATTGATTACATTATTGTTTGTAAATGTTATACATATTTTTAATGCAATCATAAATATATAATTTATAATTTATCATTATATAAATGTGTATAATGGTTGACAGCTGACACTAATAAATGTGTGCATCACGAGTGTTACCATATTAGTAATAAACATTATTCCAAATTGTCATATGATGTATTTATTTTTACTTAATTTAAATTTGTTACTTTGTACAGTAGCAAATAAGTTTTACTCCAATCGCGAGTGATCCTTACGAGCACTCTTTTTTTATATTCTGTTATAAAACTCTTTAAATGAAAGAATTTGATAATAGCGATCTTACTTTTATTCATTCTAAAGAAATCAATAAAAATGTTCTGTTCAAGGAGCTATTAAACTTATACTAACATGTTGATCACACTGAAAGTGCTGTTATAAGCAAATTTGTGCCTTTAGCTCATAAAGTATCAATGCATAGTATCCTCCCGTGATCAATTTAAATAACTCTATGACTGTCCCAAAAAAGTGAAACCATTACACTTCCAGTCAAAATTACTGTTATTGTTCATTTTGTAGCAATTTACCTCTTTGCAGACTTTTGTTTTAACAGTAGTTTGTTTGTTTATTTAAGGCGTATAATGATGATTAATCGGCGCTAAAAATCGCACCTATTACGCCTAAAGAGCTTAGAAAATGTTCATTCCAACACGTCTTCGGTCTAACGTGAGCAAATGTAGGAATCGATGCACGGACGGCTTTCTCATGTGTAGTTCTTTTTTTAATATGTGACAAACACATTTTTTGAACATCTACATATTCTGTGCTATCTTTCTCGCCATGATTCGGTGTTTGTCTCCCAAGCTCTGACGGCCACGTTCAAACAAGAGTTCATTACAAGAATTTTAATGTGGCAAATGATGGTGCAGTGTCCCTATATACAGTATCTAGTTCATTTTTCATTTGCATATTCGAATATTTACTTCCAAAACAAACATTTAATAACAGCTTAATACTCAATTTTCTCCTTTTTTAAATAAATACTTACATATTCTCAATCAAACGGCTGTCGATTGAAAACGAAGCGTAGAAAATGGCTAAAAATTTTGAGAGTAACTGCTAAAAGATGCTCAACTTCATTCACCAGATTTTTTGACGAGGGATCCTTTTTTCGTATTGAGGTCGGAAACTTTTCAACCCACCCTCGTATATATCTTATATATAAAATTTCTCTGTAATGGGGTATGAAAGGTTAATTCTCCTAAACGATTATTAGGATTTTCATAAATCTTTCTGAAGTTTGTTAAGAAAATTTTCTAGTATTTTTTGGTTCATAGAAATATAGTCAAATTGTAGAAATAAATGGGAAAAATTACAAAAAAATCGCTTGTCATTGATTGACATTGAATATATTTCAGGCATTGTTTGACATTAAAAACAAATTAAGACTGTCATTTGCCAAATACAATATATTCTTGATTATAAATAAAACAATATATTGTCTACATTATTATTGTCGAAAAGCAGCTGAGAGGTGCCAAAAATTAAAATAATATAAGATTCAGTCAACATGCGTCAGACAGGTGATGCAGTCTGCGCATGCGTCTGATGGTTGTGGGCTGTGTGATTATATGCTAGACAATATAATATTGCATATATAATTATTTTGGCATTTTTATTCGTTTTTTGCAAACATCTCCAAAATATAAATTTCAACGAAAATCATTTAATGAACAAAATTATTAATTAAAATTTTAATAAATCTGTGTTTTTGTATGCTAGGAACAATATTAAGCTAGATATGATAAAGGGGTTTTATAGTGCTCAAAATAAGCTTTAAAATGAGTACTTCTCTAAATAAAATACACATACAATATTTTTTTCATTTAAATCAAATAGTTTATGAGTGCCATATCCATTGAAATAAAAAATAAAAAATAATAATTAGAAATAATAAGAGATCTTGATGGATTCTAGAAAGTACCACAACTGTAGTACAAACGATTTCCAAAGAACTCATGATTTCGCGAAAAAAAAATCCATTGAAAAAAAAACAACCTATGCCTCATTATTATATCTCTGAAAGATAAAAAGATCTTTTTCTGACTAATTATTGCTTTTTAAAGAGTGCGCGGCTATCCAAAAAGAGTGTCTTTCGAGCCCTTTAACACTTCGCCGTCTCAAAATAAGAGAAGTTACGATAAAATTTATGATAGAAAATGTTGTAGCTCATTTAATTACCTTTAAAATACTAAATTACAAGTTTTGATAAAATCAGAATTAAAAGAGTTATATAATAATCCAATGAATGCGGGGGTGGTGACGGAGTGCAAATTGTTTTCACTTCTGAACTTAAGATTAAGATTAGCCTATTTTCAAAATGTCGTGCAATTGGAACACAGTAAAAAAATCATATAGTACACGCTTTTTTCCTCTCCATTTACTGCAATAATTTTGTTGATCGTATGTTGAATTTAGCACATGTGAACAGGTTTTGACAAATTAATTCACTTCAAATATAAACTTAAGTAATAATGTATATTGAATTATTAGTGAGAAAAATGTAATTTAGGTATTAAAATTACTAAAAGCCAGTTAAAATTTTACAGACAACATAATTTAAGCAATTATTTAGGGTAGAAAAATCCAAGGTGATATTGTACCTTTATCGTGAATGCGATATATTAATTCTTTCTAAATTTATTATATTTTTTAAAAGACTTAAATTTTCAACATGTGTATCTTATGCTATGACCATAAATACATCATACAGACAGACGATTATTTTTTGTGTGATAAATTTGGAAAATCAATGTTTTAGTAATGAACAAAAAAAATGATTCATTTATACATCCACACCTACAGGTATGACTAAAAATATTGTATAACCCTTGGAATAAATTTGTTCTATAAATTGAATTGTATAATTTTTAATATACAATTTTATTGAACATATTTTAATATTTGTTAAAGGAATAAATCATAATTTTATTTGAAGCAGTTCTAAATTTAACATCACTCATGTTAAATGTAAATAGTAATTCGAAAAAGAAGTATAGGACATTAAAAAAATGCAGATGTGGGTACAGGACAACGCGTGTCGGGTCATCTAGTCTTATATATACAATTCTTCTGTACGGGTGTAAGGCGAGATACTTCTCCTAAACGATTATTCGGATTTTGATAAATCTGTCTGAAGTTTGTTAAGGGAAATTTTTAAACAGTGAATGATTATAAAAATATAGTAATATTGTAGAAATAAATGAACTATATTGCAAAAAACGACACGCCATTGTTTGTCATTGAAAATATTTTGACAAATGAAAACTGTCATCTGCCAAAATTTCAATTCACTTATGAGCCTAGACAATATTAGAATATAATACATTTATGATTTTGTATAAAAAATATATGTTTGGTAGATGAAATTATATAATTCAGTTTGACAGATTATTATTTTTAAATAATGCATGTCGTGTTTTGCTTTACTTTACCTGATTATTTCACAATACAAAAAAAATTATTTAGTAGTTTCAATGTGTTGAAAATTCATTTGTTTGGCATTGGATACAAAATATTTACTCAAGTCAATGGAGCTTTTTGTGTCTGGATTTTTTTCTGTGCTCCAATTTGCATAAAATTTTGAAATTAGGTCCATCTTACTCTCAAGTTCAGTTAAAATTTAGACTCCGCCGTCGCCCCGCGCGGTATAACTTCCCTCCTCAGTGTTGTATTTTTTTTCAGAATAACGTCGTATATCGATAGAAAAACTAATTGTAAGAAAAAAATGTTCATAATGTTTTTCAAAACAGCAAATACTTTTCAAGTTAATGGCTACTAATAATTCGATTCTTTTTGGCGTTTTCATCGTTTTTTTTGCAAATATCTCCAAAAACATACATTTTAACGAAAATCGTGTAATGAACAAAATTAGATCAATTATAATCTTAATATATTGGAGTTTTATAATGTGTCCTAGGAACAATATAAGCGTTTCTTATTTCGTTCGATATTTAAATGTTGTATTTAAAGCCATCTAGCGGCAAAATGTTGTATTATATATATATATATATATATATATATATAAATATATCTTATATATAAAAATGGAGCTCTCTTTCAAATGTCTTAGTAAAACTTGAAAATGGCTAGACCGATTTGGCCGGTCTTAGTCTTGAAAATATCGTGCCAATCCAGAGAAAGTCCAAAAGTGAGAAATTATTTCAAATCCGCGTAGAAACTTTACATTTTTAATTTGATTTTTTTTTTTTCAAATGACAGATGAATACTACTCATATGTCAAAACAAAGTTAAAACAGATTATGTGTTATTCTTTTAATTTTATATATTTTTAAATGTTTAAATCTCAAGTATTAGCTCACAGCTTTTTTGTATTCTTTTATCAAGAGCTTGTAATAATACTATACTTATTGATTAAGGCTTGCTTATGAAAGAATAAATAAATAATTTTGTTTCAAACGCTGTACTGTGCAAGTATTTATTGGTTTAATGTGAATAATGTGTTACCAAAACATTTTCTGCATTATATTATTATTGCATTTAGGTTATTCAAATTAAGATCCTAAATTTGGAATTCATCGAAGGGGACACCATACACATTTCTGTCTAATCACTGATTGCAAGTTATAATAGACAGCGATATGAATAAGAAAATTGGATTATAACACAGATAGTAATTTTAGAAATTATATTCATGAAAATCTCAATTATGTGTACACACAAGTACAAGATCTTTGGAAACAAAGTTGTTTGAAAATTGCTTATATAGCTCACATTATGTTATGCGACATCCACATAAGTACAGTTTAAATATATATGGAAGTAATCATTTCGAATATACACAGTACAATCTATTTACAATACAAATTTCTCATTACAATACAAGAATGAGTTTTGTAGTTATATGGTCCATGATATTTATATCTTTAGGGTTTGACAAATGTCACAGTTCACACAAGAATGGAAAGTATCAGCAGTACGAACTTGCGTTATATTACATAGGCATTCTATGCATAGAAAGAAGTTTTTCCAGCATTCCAATTAGCAATGAAAAAATTAAAAAAGTTAAACATGGTAATAATGAAATTTTTACAGATTCTTCCTTATGTTGTTCAGATATAATGCTGTTATTGATTGGGTCTTTTTCAATTGCTTTCCGAGCATACCATATACAAGTCAGGGTAATAACAAAGATGCCAGTTATTTGGATACACGGTTGCAAAAAAGGAAAATCAAAATAAACTCATTGAAATTTATTACAGTTTGTACTCATGTTAAAAATGTGGATATGTACAGTACAATTTATTTACAGTACAAATTCTTCATTACAATTCTAGAACGATGGCAACAAATATCACAGAAGAATGGAAAGTATCAGCAGTAAGAACTTGCATTATATTACATGATTTCATCATCCAAATAGGTCGTGTACAGAAAGAAGTTTTTCCAGCATTCCAATTTGCAATAAAAAAATTATAATATTTTAACATATAACACATACAGAATTTTCTTTATGTTGTTCAGATACTAATGCTGTTATTGATCGGGTCTTTTTCCAATTACTTCCCGAACATACTATTTACAAGTCATGGTGATAACAAATTTGCCACTAATTTGGATACACGATTGCAAAAAAGAAAGTCAATATAAACACATTGAAATTTATTACAATATGAACTCATGTTAAAAATGTGAATATGTGAAAGCAAATTAAGAAAGAAAAAATGTCCATTTTCTATAGCTATATAACAATCCGGAGAACTCTCAGCATAAAACATTTCACGGAAAATAATTTTTAAATTGCAACTTACTGATAATAAGCGAAATTATAATCATTTAGAACTCCAAGATGGTTATTGATTATATAATTAATAGAGAAAAATAATAAAATAAATTTAAACAACATTTGTTATTTGTTTATTGCTTATTAATTTATATACATTTATGTCATGGGATATTAAAGAAGAAATACTAATTTCATTGAGGAAGAAATTCGTCGACTACTAAATTATTTCAAATAAAATTCTTTGAACAATAAATTACTACTAATGTCTAATTTCTTTATTTGTGAATACATTAAAAGTAAATACATTAAGAATATTAGGAATACATTAAGTAAAAACAAATGTACTATGCATTTTTTGATGTTTCTGAAAATTCTTTAATATTTCAATAGATTAATGTTTACATAGCTGATAAAAAATTTTATTAGTTCAACGAAAATATATATATATATATATATATATATATATATATATATATCATTATAATTAATATATATTATTATAATAAAGATTGAGAAATATATATCGTTTTTTGTATAATTTATCACTTAGAAACGCATTGTTATAGCTTTATATTGTCTTCACATTTAGTGTTTAACATTTAGCATAAAAGCGCAGTTTAATATATTATAGAATCTATTATATTAAGTTGGTGATATACATTTTACATAAATGTAGTGTTATAAATTTCAAGCAACGAATTTTTTACTAATTATTTGTTTTATTTAATTTAATAGAATTTTTTAATATATTTTAAGATTTAGAACAAGAAACAAGCTGAAAAAAAAGTTTTAAGGAAAATTATGTTTAAATTACACATTATGATTATGTGTTACTTTGATTATCATTTAATCTTCTTATTACTTTCTTATGTGCATCATATTTTCTTATCTTCAATATTTCCTATGTGTTTGCGTTATTTTTTAAGTATTCTATTTTATACATTTTTTTAAGCTTATGTTAGTAATAAGTTAAATTTGAATGCAATGGTCATCAGTGCAAACATTGATGTATGAAGTTAGCTGTAATATAAGTAATATTAGTTGATTAGTTAACATAAGGATTAATGCTTTGTTTGATTACTCTTATTTTATCGATGGTTTGAAGCTTAATGCCGAATCAAATTTATTGTGAAAGATAGTGAGAATACAGAGTTATTGAAGAAGTGTAGTGTTTTAGTGTGATTTAGGAGAATTACAAACCCTATATACAGTAGTATCTATACTATATAAATCTGATACCAGCTGTTCACGATGCCGAGAAGAAACAGACCTGACATTGGTCATCGAAGTCGATTAACACGCCTAAAACGTAATTCGCGTAATAACCGCACTGATGGGCAGATGGAGACTGATAATAATGATAGCCAGATTGGAATGACAGATTTGCTTGAATTTAGAGAACAAGGTGCTGCAAATCGATCGCAACAGCAGCGAGCACGCGAAAATGAAACTTCTCGAATTCGCAGAAGCAATGCTTTAGTCAACCTGGAGCGAGCAGCATTCTCTTATGATCCGGAAATAGATTACAGTTTTACACACAAATTTGTAAAAATTGGAGACATGTCGATCATTTGTCAGCACTGTAAAGCCTTAAAATACAATGGTGAATTTGCAGGACTATGTTGTGCTGGCGGTAAGGTGAAGTTGCCACAATTGGTACCACCACCTGATCCATTCCACTCACTAATTTTTGGAATGACCAATGACTTTTTATCCAACATCCAGAAATATAATAATTGCTTCCAAATGACATCTTTCGGAGCAACGCATATCGCACAGAACAATTTCATGCTGACGTTCAAGGTCAGTATGAAATATCTGACAATGTATAATAATGTTTCTAATGTTAATTTGTATTTGTATCAAAAATAAATTGAAAATGTCATAAAAAATTACAAGGTGCAAGGACAAGTTCATCACCTATTGGGAGCACTGCTGCCATTACCAGATGCAGATCATCAATTTCTACAAATTTATTTCCTAGGCAATCAGGACGCTTAAGTTGATACGCGTTATACCCATAATCCATCAGTAAAGCGATCCGTTGTCCAACAACTGCAAACGTTTCTTCATTTCAACAATCGTTTAGTGAATTTATTCAAAGTGGCACTTGATCAAAAGCCAACAGACAGCCGTAATATTGTAATAGGAGCTAACAAAACACCTGCTGGTGAGCATGCAGAAAGATTTAATTCACCAACAATTGATGAGGTGGTTATAGTCGTTGTTGGAGAAAATATGCAATTAAGAGATATTGTGTTTCATCGCCAAAACAATGAATTAAGGCGCGTGTCCGAAACTCATAGGTCTTACGATGCTTTCTAATATCCGTTAATCTTCTGGCAGGGAGAAGATGGCTACCACTTTAGTGTCAAAATGGTTTATCCAATATCAGGCAATTATAAACATAAGTAAATCATATTTTTTAACTCAATATCTATATTATTATTTGTGATTTTAGGTGCTGAAACCAATAAAAAAGTTAGCGCTATGAATATTTATTCATAGAGGCTGATGATCCGTGATGGTAAAATAAACCACGTTTTGATGTGTCAACGACTTTTTCAACAGTTCGCTGTTGACATGTATGTCAAAATTGAGACTGAGCGATTAACATACATCCGCTTAAACCAACACCTTCGATCTGAGAAATACATCCATCTACGTGATGCTATTATTGCCGATGGTAATGCAAACAATGTGGGTAAAATGACAATTTTGCCGGCTACCTACATTGGAAGCCCGCGCCACATGCACGAATACGCACAAGACGCATTGACATACGTTAGAAAATATGGTCGCCCTGATCTATTCATTACATTCACATGTAACCCGCAATAGATAGAAATTAAGAAAGAATTGATACACGACCAAACACCAGGATATAGACATGATATTACTGGCAGAGTTTTTAAACAAAAATTGAAATCTTTGTTGAATTTCATAATAAAGCATCATGTATATGGCCAAGTACGTTGCTGGATGTACTCTGTTGAGTGGCAAAAGCGTGGTCTTCCACATGCGCACATCTTAGTCTAGTTAATTGACAAAATGAGGCCAGAAGATATTGATTCAGTCATATCAGCAGAGATTCCTAATAAAAATGTTGATCCAAATTTGCGTGCAATAATTACTAAACATATGATACATACTCTGTCAAGTCAATAAAATATATATGCAAATATATTAACAAAGGTAGTGACATGGTCATGTTCGCTGTTGCTAACATGTAACTAACAAGTAGAAGTTTCTGAGTATCAGATGAGTCGCTACGTAAGTAGCAATAAAGCAATTTGGAGAATTTTTTCTTTCCCAATATATAAAAGACACCCATCTGTAGTCCATTTGGCAGTCCATTTAGAAAATGGACAAAGAGTATATTTTAACCCCGTTAATGCTGTTGATAGAGCGGCGCATCCACCTCCAACAACATTAACAAGTTTCTTTTCAATATAGTACATCCAAATAATGATGAATGTTATTACCTTAGGTTATTGCTGGTTAATGTTCCTGGATCGACATCATTTCAACAATTGAAAACAGTTGATGGACATCTTTGTGCGACTTACCGTAAAGCATGTCACATGTTGCAGTTGCTCAAAAACGATTCGCATTGGGATAATACGCTCAAGGATGCTATAATATCCTCATTTTCGCATCAAGTGCGTACATTGTTTGCGATTATAATTTTAACATGTTTTCCCTCAAATCCAAAAGATTTGTGGATCAAATACAGAGATGACATGTCTGAGGATATTTTACATAGTACGCGTTGTCAAACATTTAATCCAGCACTACAAATTACTGCAGAAATTTATAATAAAACTTTAATGATGATAGAGGATATGTGTTTATTGATGCCGAATAAAATATTATCATGTTTGGGCCTGACAGCACCAAACCGTTGTGTACAAGATGCATTTCACCACGAGTTAAGAAGAGAGCAACAGTATGATATTAAAACATTGACCGAAATAGTTCGCACAACTGTTCCAAAGTTGAATGATCATCAAAGGATTGTATTATATATGGTTATATAAGGATTATATATGGTGATTTGATACAAGCTGTGAACAATTCCTGAAAAACATTCCTGTTATCATTGCTATTGGCAAAGATCAGATAGCAAAATAACATAGCTCTAGCATTGGCATTATTAGGAATAGCAGCAACATTGTTAGAAGATGGACACACGGCACATTCAGCATTGAAGTTACCTCTTAATATGCAAATCAATGAAACGCCAGTTTGCAACATCAGAAAAACTAGCGCCATGGCCAAGATACTTCAGACACGCAAATTGATTATCTGGGACAAATGTACAATGACCCACAAGAGATCACTGGAAGCACTGGACAAAACATTGAAAGATTTACGTGACAATCAAAATATTTTTTGGTGGGGCAATGATTTTGTTGTCAGGTAATTTTCGCCAAACTCTTCCAGTTATACCACGATCAACTGTTGCTGACGAACTAAACGCATGCCTAAAATCTTCAAATTTGTGGCGCCATGTTAAGAAACTCCAGTTAACAACGAACATGCGAGTGGTTTTGCAACAAGGTGAAACAGCGAAAGTGTTTTCAAAGCAGTTACTAAATATTGGAAATGGTAATGTCGCAGTTGATGCCTCGAACGTGTTAATAATATTTTCCGCAGATTTTTGCAGCTTCACAAACATATAGGAGGAGCTTATTCAATACGCATTGAAATATAAACGAACAATTTCACGATCTCAATTGGTTGAGCGAACGAGCAATATTGGCGGCGAAAAACAAAGATGATGATTTCAATGCAACAATACATAGTTTACTTCCAGGGGAATGCTTTACTTATAAATCTGTAGACACCGCTACAAATCAGGATGACATACTCAACTATCCTACAGAATTTCTAAATTCATTAGAATTGCCTGGGCTGCCGCCACATAATTTACAATTGAAAGTAAGATCAGTTGTCATCATGCTACGTAATTTAAATCAGCCCATACTATGCAATGGAACATAAAAAATTATATAAAAAAGCTAATGAATGATGTAATTGTGGCAAAAATCATTAAAGAAAAATACAAGGGAGAAGATGTATTGATCCCGCAAATTCCTATGATCCCAACGGATTTACCATTTGATTTCAGGCGTTTACAATTTTGAATACTCCTCGCTTTTGCAATGAGCATCAATAAATCGCAAGGACAGTCGCTGCAGGTTTGCGGTATCAACTTAGAGTTTCCATGTTACGCACACGGCCAATTATACGTTGCGTGTTCGCGCGTCGGGAAACCATCATCCTTATTCATTTACGCACCGCAAAAAAAGACCAAAAATATTGTCTACAAAAAAGCTTTATATTGATTCCAAAACATTCGATTCATAAAATGTATGAAAGATGTATAAAATATTTTATATATGAAATATAAAAAAATAGGTATTTTTGAGGATTAAAATATAGTATATCTGAAATCTTCGCATTGATTCTATTCATAACCAAACGTGTTAATTATTTCATATACAAGATTTAATTAAATTTTATTAATGATTATTTATGTGATACGAAGTTCACCGGGTCAGTTAGTATATTATAAATATATATATATATATATATATATATATATATATATATTATATATATATATAAATATATATATATATATATATATTCTATGGGGTTTTATAGTGTGTACTGTTAAAGGTTTGTTTTTTTATTTAAATCAAATAGTTTTATGAATGCCATTTCCACAAAAATTAATATTAATCGTATTTCATCTAGAATGAACTTGGTTCAAGAGATTTCAAAACATCATGCAAAAATCCATGATGGTTTTTTTTACCGCAGATACTATACATTAGTTCTTTTTGAATTTGTTATACTGTTTAAAAGATTGCAATTTCCAATACGTATATCTTATGGTATAAAACACAAAAGCAAAGACAATCGGTGAATTTTTGTGTGATAAATTTGAAAAATCAATGTTTTAGTCGTGAATAAATAAAAAAATATTTGTTTATACATCTACATCTACAAGGATGACTAAAAATACTGTATAACCTCTGCCATTAAAATAAATAGACTTATTGGAAATAAGTTTTTTTATAAATAGTAGTGCATAATTTTATTATACAATTTTATTGAACATATTTCAATATTTGTTTGTTTGATATATGTTAATTGTTTTACGTGGCTGATTTGAATTTCACAGTATAATTAAAGAGTTAAGTGTAGGATCTGAGACACATTTAAGCTCATACTACCGAATCGGTTTAAAAAAACGAAAAACTGTTCGAAAGATATTAGTTGGAAATAATACTGATTAGTTTTAGGTAAAAATTTACCGAGCATTTTTCTTGTAATTAACTGTCAAAAAAAATTAAGCCAATTTTTATGAAACTTTTTTTATCAATATATATCATGGTTTTATAGAACTTACTGAAATATAACGGCATTACGACAAGTAGTTTAATTTTAAAAATTCATCAAAGTTTGAGAAAATGAGTAGTTTTTTTGACGTTTGTTAAAATTAAAATTAGATGACGTTTCTGTGGTTGTTGAACATGTCTGGCAATATGATACTAGTAGACAGAGTGAGACAATTGCCAAATACATTGATACTTACATACATGTTACATTACATCACACAAACATGTAAGTATTTACTTAGAGTTTCTCTAAACTTCCAAAAGTGTTATAAAAATATATAAATTAATAAAAAGATATCTCTATCTTTATAAAAATGTATTAAAATATATGATTATCAAAACTACAAAATGTCATGACATCAATATTTGTTTCTCACAACTGTCTACTTGATTCCCCATAATGTCTAAGATATATCTTCAGCATGTTAGAATAAAGCTGCGTTGCTTTAATATTCTTTAATCTCTATAAAAAACGCAGATAGTTATTAAACAACGCATAAAGAAATACTTATTTCATAATTTGACTTATCATGTGATTGTGTTTGAAAAACTTCATGCAATTAAAATTAACATATATTCATTGACTGCTAGTTTTTTTTTACTTTTTGGTCGCCATCTTAGAACAGCTGTAATATCTGTTTTACCTATAAAAATATTTTCCATTTTAATAACTTCAAAGATTTATAGAAGCTACGAATAATTGAAAAATTATTTCAATATACTTACTTTCTTACACGGCACAAATGTTTCATTTATTTTATTATTATCATTATTATTATTTACATAGGATAGGGTACAATTTTCTTTCACGCTTTGACGTGTATGTGACGAACGCATACAATTAAATATCGCTCGCATGACCAATTGACAAACAGTTCGGGCGTAACGAGCTTCCGTTGCATTTTCACAGATTTATTCCCTAGTCGCGCCTAAAAAGTTTTACTTCAATAATTTTTCTTACACTTTATTTTTAGCAATCAAAAATGTACATTATTTTTATAAGCTGAACTAATAACTAGGTATTGTGATTAAGATAAGTTCCAGTGAAATTATCTCATTATGTGATAAGGACGTGATACCTTGTGATTAGGTTCTCATCAGCTTCGTTCTCAGTCTAGGTCATAAGAAATTGTTTGCTAACTTGGATATGGTCGCTTCCTAATTTACTCAGATCGTTCGGGGTCACCATTCGAATTTGATAAACTTAATTGAAATTGACTTGAGATCTTCTAGCCATTTTTTTAAGTTTTCTAGTTGGGATGTTCTGTACAATATGTTGCATGTTAGAATTATTATGTTGATAACTTTTTGAGTGTTACCTATTTCTGAGCTTATTTATAATTTCGCATACATGTCGATTTTCAGGTCATTATGAATAATTTTGTTGTTTACATATCATGATGTATGAACGATGGATCATAGTATCTCATTTTGTGTTTTTTGCATCATGTTAATAGTAGAGGCGCTTACACACCCCCACTGTTGTATACTGCAAGTTCAAATAAAAATACCGGTCTTATAAATCAGTAATTTTTTGCGACACTTTGGACGTTAGTTCCCTATGTGCGAAGGCATGGAAGGGGAACTCAAATTGACGTTGAAATTGAAGCTCAAAATGACCACTACGGGATGCTACTATAACCGAAATAGTGAACAAATGAGCGTGAAATATTATTTCATTTCAAATATAAATAACTTAAATAAAAATGAAACACCGAAGTGCATTGTAAAAGCAACAGTATGAAAAGCGAGTGTAAATTCTATAAATTTTTACAGCCAAATGGAAATTAAATCAATGTTAACATTGGATAGCTGCTGTTTAGAAGGATAGACTAAGTATCATAACCTTATTGTTATGGGAGTATTATAAATTGTTGTAAAATTGTTATGTTTAGGAAAAAGAAAATTTTGAAGTCAATAAATTGTTATATTTTCAAAATTTAATGATTAAAAGCAAAAAAAGAATATTTTGCAAATAGTTTAATATTAATGCTGAAATATTAAAAACTACAAATTTATTATATTAAATTAATTACATATAATTTAATTACATAAAATTATAGATTGATTTTATTGAATGATTAAAAGAAAAAAAAAAAGTTATCACAGGGCAATTGTTTTATTTTGCAAACAGTTTTAATTATACAGGCTGAAATAATGAAAATATATATTCTGAAGCATGATGAATCATTGTGGGTTCCCAAGCCTTATGATAGTTTTGTAGTGACCTTTTCATTGGATGCAAAAAATCAGAAGAAGTGTTGACTCCTATCCACTTTTCAACACTCTTGCCTTCAATTTACAAGACTCGAAAAGTTATGTAGTTTTTTTCCCTTGGTCATAATTTAGGTCTGCAATTTTATGTGATGGGTGATGGACTCAAATCATGTCTATTTTATTTATTCTATTGATAAAATATTTTTATCATTATGTATTATAATTTTTATTAAGAACTATTCCAAGGTTATGACATAAGTCTTCACACCGTCTTAAATCTTACATTGGTTCAGAGAAGTCATCAAATTTTATTGTCTCTAACACCTATTTTGAATTTAACGGATCATTTAATTACCTAATTTTAGGCACTCCAATGTAGAAATTTTCTTGCAAATATAATTAATAAATCTTCTATTTCCGATATGTAGACGATATTATTACTTGTATTCCGGAAGAATACATTAGCATTGTTACTGATAATTTTAAAATTTTAATAAAAAACTACAGTTCACTGTGGAATTGAAGAATATGAATTTGATTAGCTTTCTAGACATCAGGCTAATACGTACAAATGACCACCGACTCATTACTAACTAGTACCAGAAAACCAACTAGCTCTAAACGATACATAAATTACCACTCATACTACCCTCTTAAAAAAAAATAGCAACAATAATAAATTTAACAGACCACGCCATACTACTATCTGATAAAAATTTCTGGAACACCAACATTGACCTGGTAATAAGCACACTAAAAAATATTTCTTACCCTACAAACGTAATTAACTCAGTCAAAAATAACAGACGCAAGTACATTTTCAACAAACAAACGACCTCACCGACCATGAAAGCCGTTTAGCCTTGGACTCATATACTGGTGTCATTTGCCTACCGCCTGCAAGATTTATATTTTTCGTGGAAAAAGAAATCATTTTGCTTTTTTGGCTTTTGTAGGTACGTAACTGCGATACAACCATTAGTTCAATTTACACTAATTAAATTTAAGTTTAATTCTGACCGCCACAGAAAACTTGGTATATCAGATTAATTGCTCTAATGCAAACTTTTTTATATCGGAGAAACTAGCAAAAACCTGAGTAAACGTCTTCATCCACATAAA